>NC_059198.1:21815657-22090657 GCF_020615455.1 Coregonus clupeaformis | reverse complement strand
ACAAATTTAAACTACAACAATATGCAAACAATACAAAAAATGAAATAATAATAGTACAAACAATAAAAATGTATGAAAAGATGTGTGTTGTTTAGGGCCGGGTGTGTAAGGTGGGGCTGTACCGTAACAACGTGTGTGTTGTTTAGGGCCGGGTGTGTAAGGTGGGGCTGTACTGTAACGATGTGTGTGTTGTTTAGGGCCGGGTGTGTAAGGCGGGGCTGTACTGTAACGACGTGTGTGTTGTTTAGGGCCGGGTGTGTAAGGTGGGGCTGTACTGTAACGATGTGTGTGTTGTTTAGGGCCGGGTGTGTAAGGCGGGGCTGTACTGTAACGACGTGTGTGTTGTTTAGGGCCGAGGTAGTGTAAGGTGGGGCTGTACTGTAACGACGGTGTGTTGTTTAGGGCCGGGTGTGTAGGTGGGGCTGTACTGTAACGACGTGTGTGTGTTGTTTAGGGCCGGGTGTGTAAGGTGGGGCTGTACTGTAACGACGTGTGTGTTGTTTAGGCCGGGTGTGTAAGGGCGGGGGCTGTACCATAACGACGTGTGTGTTGTTTAGGGCGGGTGTGTAAGGTGGGGCTGTACTGTAACAACGTGTGTGTTGTTTAGGGCCGGGTGTGTAAGGCGGGGCTGTACTGTAACGACGTGTGTGTTGTTTAGGGCCGGGTGTGTAGGGTGGGGGCTGTACTGTAACGACGTGTGTGTTGTTTAGGGCCGGGTGTGTAAGGTGGGGCTGTACCGTAACTGTGTGTGTTGTTTAGGGCCGGGTGTGTAAGGTGGGGCTGTACTGTAACGACGTGTGTTGTTTAGGGCCGGGTGTGTAAGGTGGGGCTGTACTGTAACGACGTGTGTGTTGTTTAGGGCCGGGTGTGTAAGGTGGGGCTGTACTGTAACGACGTGTGTGTTGTTTAGGGCCGGGTGTGTAAGGCGGGGCTGTACTGTAACGACGTGTGTGTTGTTTAGGGCCGGGTGTGTAAGGCGGGGCTGTACCGTAACGACGTGTGTGTTGTTTAGGGCCGGGTGTGGGCGGGGCTGTACTGTAACGCGCGTGTGTGTTGTTTAGGGCCGGGTGTGTAAGGGTGGGGCTGTACCCTAACGACGTGTGTGTTGTTTAGGGCCGGGTGTGTAAGGCGGGGCTGTACTGTAACGACGTGTGTGTTGTTTAGGGCCGGGTGTGTAGGTGGGGCTGTACCCTAACGACGTGTGTGTTGTTTAGGGCCGGGTGTGTAAGGCGGGGCTGTACCGTAACGACGTGTGTGTTGTTTAGGGCCGGGTGTGTAAGGTGGGGCTGTACCATAACGACGTGTGTGTTGTTTAGGGCCGGGTGTGTAAGGTGGGGCTGTACTGTAACGACGTGTGTGTTGTTTAGGGCCGGGTGTGTAAGGCGGGGCTGTACTGTAACGACGTGTGTGTTGTTTAGGGCCGGGTGTGTAAGGCGGGGGCTGTACTGTAACGACGTGTGTGTTGTTTAGGGCCGGGTGTGTGGCGGGCTGTACCTAACCGACGTGTGTGTTGTTTAGGGCCGGGTGTGTAAGGCGGGGCTGTACTGTAACGCGTGTGTGTTGTTTAGGGCCGGGTGTGTAAGGCGGGGCTGTACTGTAACGACGTGTGTGTTGTTTAGGGCCGGGTGTGTAAGGCGGGGCTGTACTGTAACGACGTGTGTGTTGTTTAGGGCCGGGTGTGTAAGGTGGGGCTGTACTGTAACGACGTGTGTGTTGTTTAGGGCCGGGTGTGTAAGGGTGGGGCTGTACTGTAACGACGTGTGTGTTGTTTAGGGCCGGGTGTGTAAGGTGGGGCTGTACTGTAACAACGTGTGTGTTGTTTAGGGCCGGGTGTGTAAGGTGGGGCTGTACTGTAACTGACGTGTGTGTTGTTTAGGGGCGGGGCTGTACTGTAACAACGTGTGTGTTGTTTAGGGTCGGGTGTGTAAGGTGGGGCTGTACTGTAACGACGTGTGTGTTGTTTAGGGCCGGGTGTGTAAGGCGGGGCTGTACTGTAACGACGTGTGTGTTGTTTAGGGCCGGGTGTGTAAGGTGGGGCTGTACCGTAATGGCCGTGCTGTGTCGCTGACCCTGGACCAGTTCCTGACCTCTGACCTGGACCAGTCCTCCAGAGGGGCGGTCCTAAACCTCTCCTCTGGAGACCAGGTGTGGCTACAGGTGAGTCATGTGCCACAGATACAAAGAAACAATGGAGAGGTCTATTTTAATTTAGTTGCTATTCATTCCCAGTTATTTTATATTCTACATTTTGGTTTAAAAAGTAAATATGGCTGAACCAGGCTAGCAAACAGAGCCCCTGTGGAACCTTCCCCTTTCAGGCGTCTACGCTACTTCCTATTTATCCCCAGGGATTCTCCCCAGTGTGGAGTGGCTGCACCTGAGACTGTCGCTGTCCACAATCGTGTAGTTCTGAACTCCAGAATTCCGATTCGGTTGCTGTCCCCTTCAGGGGAATATGAATATCCTGTCTCCCATATTACATATTATTTGTTTGCGTTAGCATTCGATCTTTTACTTCTCTGACAAAATCACCACAAGTCACATGTCACTAAGTAATTCATTCATTATTAGCTAATATCCCTCTGTCTACAGGTGTATGGGGCAGCACAGGAAGACGTTGGAATTTACGCTGACATCAAAAACGACTCCACTTTTACTGGCTTCTTGACACAGCCACGTCTACCTGGCACCCCATTGAACAACCGCCGACGGTGACTACCTGCTTTCTTTAGCTGTGCCCTACCTGGCAGCCGATTGGACAACCTGCTACAGCCACGCCTACCTTGCAGCAAGCTAATTTTCCATCACATCCCTTTTGCCCTCTTCCCTCTCATCCCTTTCTCTCCCTTCTTTCTCCCCCATTCACCTCCAGCTCTCTCCCATCCCCCATATCTCTCCCTATCCTCCATCTCTCTCCCTATCCTCCATCTCTCTCCCTATCCTCCATCTCTCTCCCTATCCCCCATCTCTCCCTATCCCCCATCTCTCTCCCTATCCTCCATCTCTCTCCCTATCCTCCATCTCTCTCCCTATCCCCCATCTCTCTCCCTATCCCCATCTCTCTCCCTATCCCCATCTCTCTCCCTATCCTCCATCTCTCTCCCTATCCTCCAACTCTCTCCCTATCCCCCATCTCTCTCCCTATCCCCATCTCTCTCCCGATCCTCCATCTCTCTCCCTATCCTCCATCTCTCTACCTATCCCCCATCTCTCTCCCTATCCTCCATCTCTCTCCCTATCCTCCATCTCTCTCCTATCCTCCATCTCTCTCCCTATCCCCATCTCTCCCTATCCTCCATCTCTCTCCCTATCCTCCATCTCTCTCCCTATCCCCAATCTCTCTCCCTATCCCCCATCTCTCTCCCTATCCCCCATCTCTCTCCCTATCCCCCATCTCTCTCCCTATCCTCCATCTCTCTCCCTATCCATCTCTCATCCCTTTCTCTCCCTTCTTTCTCCCCCATTCACCCCCATCTCTCTCCCTATCCTCCATCTCTTTCCCTATCCCCATCTCTCTCCCTATCCCCTATCTCTCTCCCTATCCCCATCTCTCCCTATCCCCATCTCTCTCCCTATCCCCCATCTTTCTCCCTATTCTCCATCTCTCTCCCTATCCATCTCTCATCCCTTTCTCTCCCTTCTTTCTCCCCCATTCACCTCCATCTCTCTCTCTATCCCCCATCTCTCTCCCTATCCTCCATCTCTTTCCCTATCCCCATCTCTCTCCCTATCCCCCATCTCTCTCCCTATCCCCATCTCTCTCCCTATCCCCATCTCTCTCCCTATCCCCATCTCTCTCCCTATCCCCATCTCTCTCCCTATCCCCATCTCTCTCCCTATTCCCCATCTCTCTCCCTATCTCTCTCTCCTATCCCTACTCTCTCTCCCTATCCCCATCTCTCTCCTATCCCCATCTCTCTCCCCATTCTCTACATCTCTCCCTACATCTCTCTCCCTATCTCCTCTCTCCCTTCATCTCTCTCCCTATTCTCTCTCCCATCCCCCATCTCTCTCCTATCCTCCATCTCTCCTATCCCATCTCTCTCCCTATCCATCTCTCTCCCTATCCTCCATCTCTCCTATCCATCTCTCTCCTGTCCTCCACTCTCCTATCCTCCATCTTCTCTCCCTATCCTCCATCTCCTCCCTCTCCTATCCTCCATCTCTCATCTCATCTCCCTATCCCCATCTCTCTCCCTATCCCCATCTCTCTCCTATCCTCCATCTCTCTCTCCCTATCCTCCATCTCTCCCTATCCTCCATCTCTCTCCCCATCCTCCATCTCTCTCCCTATCCTCCATCTCTCCCTATCCTCCATCTCTCTCCCTATCCTCCATCTCTCTCCCTATCCTCCATCTCTCCCTATCCTCCATCTCTCTCCCTATCCCCCATCTCTCTCCCTATCCTCCATCTCTCCCTATCCTCCATCTCTCTCCCTATCCCCATCTCTCTCTCTCTATCCTCCATCTCTCTCCCTATCCCCCATCTCTCTCCCTATCCTCCATATCTCTCCCTATCCCCATCTCTCTCTATCCTCCATCTCTCTCCCTATCCTCCATCTCTCTCCTATCCTCCATCTCTCTCCCTATCCCCATCTCTCTCTCTATCCTCCATCTCTCTCCCTATCCCCCAGCTCTCTCCTATCCTCCATCTCTCTCTATCCCCCATCTCTATCTCTATCCTCCATCTCTCCTATCCCCATCTCTCTCCCTATCCTCCATCTCTCTCCCTATCCCATCTCTCTCTCTATCCTCCATCTCTCCCTATCCCCATCTCTCTCTCTATCCTCCATCTCCACTATCCTCCATCTCTCCCTATCCTCCATCTCACTCCTATCCCCACTCTCTCCCTATCCCCATCTCTCTCTCTATCCTCCATCTCTCTCCCTATCCTCCATCTCTCCCTATCCTCCATCTCTCTCCCTATCCCCATCTCTCTCTCTCTATCCTCCATCTCTCTCCCTATCCCCATCTCTCCCTATCCTCCATCTCTCCCTATCCCCATCTCTCTCTCTATCCTCCATCTCTCTCCCTATCCTCCATCTCTCCTATCTCCATCTCTCTCCCTATCCCCATCTCTCTCTCTATCCTCCATCTCTCTCCCTATCCTCCATCTCCCTATCCTCCATCTCTCTCCCTATCCCCATCTCTCTCCTATCCCCATCTCTCTCCCTATCCCCATCTCTCTCCCTATCCTCCATCTCTCTCCCTATCCCCATCTCTCTCTATCCTCCATCTCTCTCCTATCCCCATCTCTCTCTCTATCCTCCATCTCTCTCCTATCCCCATCTCTCCCTATCCTCCATCTCACTCCCTATCCCATCTCTCTCCCTATCCCCATCTCTCTCCTATCCTCCATCTCTCCTATCCTCCATCTCTCTCCCTATCCCCATCTCTCTCCTATCCTCCATCTCTCCCTATCCTCCATCTCTCTCCCTATCCCCATCTCTCTCTCTCTATCCTCCATCTCTCTCCCTATCCCCATGTCTCTCTCCTATCCTCCATATCTCTCCCTATCCCCATCTCTCTCTATCCTCCATCTCTCTCCCTATCCTCCATCTCTCTCCCTATCCTCCATCTCTCTCCCTATCCCCCATCTCTCTCTCTATCCTCCATCTCTCTCCCTATCCCCCTCTCTCCCTATCCTCCATCTCTCTCCCTATCCCCCATCTCTCTCTCTATCCTCCATCTCTCCCTATCCCCATCTCTCTCCCTATCCTCCATCTCTCTCCCTATCCCCATCTCTCTCTATCCTCCATCTCTCTCCCTATCCCCATCTCTCTCTCTATCCTCCATCTCTCTCCTATCCTCCATCTCTCTATCCTTCATCTCCCTATCCCCATCTCTCTCCCTATCCCCATCTCTCTCATCTATCCTCCATCTCTCCCTATCCTCCATCTCTCCCTATCCTCCATCTCTCTCCCTATCCCCATCTCTCTCTCTCTATCCTCCATCTCTCTCCCTATCCCCATCTCTCTCCCTATCCTCCATCTCTCCCTATCCCCATCTCTCTCTCTATCCTCCATCTCTCCCTATCCTCCATCTCTCTCCCTATCCCCATCTCTCTCCCTATCCTCCATCTCTCCTATCCTCCATCTCTCTCCCTATCCCCATTCTCTCTCTCTATCCTCCATCTCTCTCCTATCCCCATCTCTCTCCTATCCTCCATATCTCTCCCTATCCCCATCTCTCTCTATCCTCCATCTCTCTCCCCTATCCTCCATCTCTCTCCCTATCCTCCATCTCTCTCCCTATCCCCATCTCTCTCTCTATCCTCCATCTCTCTCCCTATCCCTCAGCTCTCTCCCTATCCTCCATCTCTCTCCCTATCCCCCATCTCTCTCTCTATCCTCCATCTCTCCTATCCCCATCTCTCTCCTATCCTCCATCTCTCTCCTATCCCCTCTCTCTCTCTATCCTCCATCTCTCCCTATCCCCATCTCTCTCTCTATCCTCCATCTCTCTCCCTATCCTCCATCTCTCCCTATCCTCCATCTCACTCCCTATCCCCATCTCTCTCCCTATCCCCATCTCTCTCTCTATCCTCCATCTCTCTCCCTATCCTCCATCTCTCCCTATCCTCCATCTCTCTCCCTATCCCCATCTCTCTCTCTATCCTCCATCTCTCTCCCTATCCCCATCTCTCTCTCTATCCTCCATCTCTCCCTATCCTCCATCTCTCCCTATCCTCCATCTCACTCCCTATCCCCATCTCTCTCCCTATCCCCATCTCTCTCCCTATCCTCCATCTCTCCTATCCTCCATCTCTCTCCCTATCCCCCATCTCTCTCCCTATCCTCCATCTCTCCCTATCCTCCATCTCTCTCCCTATCCCCATCTCTCTCTCTCTATCCTCCATCTCTCTCCCTATCCCCCATCTCTCTCCCTATCCTCCATATCTCTCCCTATCCCCATCTCTCTCTATCCTCCATCTCTCTCCCTATCCTCCATCTCTCTCCTATCCTCCATCTCTCTCCTATCCCCATCTCTCTCTCTATCCTCCATCTCTCTCCTATCCCCCACTCTCTCCTATCATCCATCTCTCTCCCTATCCCCCATCTCTCTCTCTATCCTCCATCTCTCCCTATCCCCATCTCTCTCCCTATCCTCCATCTCTCTCCCTATCTCCATCTCTCTCTCTATCCTCCTATTCTCTCCTATCCCCATCTCTCTCTCTATCCTCCATCTCTCTCTCCCTATCCTCCATCTCTCCCTATCCTCCATCTCACTCCCTATCCCCATCTCTCCATCCCCATCCTCATCTCTCATCCTCCATCTCTCTCCCTATCTCCATCTCTCCCTATCCTCCATCTCTCTCCTATCTCCCATCTCTCTCTCTCTATCCTCCTCTCTCTCCTATCCCCATCTCTCTCCCTATCATCCATCTCTCCCTATCCCCATCTCTCTCTCTATCCTCCATCTCTCTCCTATCCTCCATCTCTCCTATCCTCCATCTCTCTCTCTCCCATCTCTCTCTCTATCCTCCATCTCTCTCCCTATCCTCCATCTCTCTCTATCCTCCATCTCTCTCTATCCATCTCTCTCCCTATCCCCATCTCTCTCCCTATCCCCATCTCTCTCCTATCCTCCATCTCTCCCTATCCCCATCTCTCTCTCTATCCTCCATCTCTCTCCCTATCCTCCATCTCTCCTATCCTCCATCTCTCTCCCTATCCTATCTCTCTCTCTATCCTCCATTCTCTCTCCTATCCACCATCTCTCCCTATCCTCCATCTCTCTCCCTATCCCTATCTCTCTCTCTATCCTCCATCTCTCTCCTATCCCCATCTCTCTCTCTATCCTCCATCTCTCTCCCTATCCTCCATCTCTCCTATCCTCCATCTCACTCCTATCCCCATCTCTCTCCTATCCCCATCTCTCTCTCTCTATCCTCCATCTCTCTCCCTATCTCCATCTCTCCTTCTCTCTCCTATCCCCATCTCTCTCTCTCTCATCCTCCATCTCTCTCCTATCCCCATCTCTCTCCTATCACTCCATCTCTCCCTATCCCCATCTCTCTCTCTATCCTCCATCTCTCTCCTATCCTCCATCTCTCCCTATCCTCCATCTCTCTCCCTATCCCCATCTCTCTCTCTATCCTCCATCTCTCTCTATCCTCCATCTCTCCCTATCCTCCATCTCTCTCCCTATCCCCATCTCTCTCCCTATCCCCATCTCTCTCCTATCCCCATCTCTCTCCCTATCCTCCATCTCTCTCCCTATCCCCATCTCTCTCCTATCCTCCATCTCTCCTATCCTCCATCTCTCTCCCTATCCCCATCTCTCTCCTATCCCCATCTCTCTCCCTATCCTCATCTCTCTCCCTATCCCCATCTCTCTCCCTATCCTCCATCTCTCTCCCTATCCTCCATCTCTCCCTCATCTCTCCATCCCCCATCTCTCTCCCTATCCCCCATCTCTCTCCCTATCCCCCCATCTCTCTCCCTATCCCCACTCTCTCCTATCCCCATCTCTCCCTATCCTCTCCATCTCTCCTCTCCCTATCCTCCATCTCTCCCTATCCTCCATCTCTCCCTATCCCATCTCTCTCTATCCCCATCTCTCCTATCCTCCATCTCTCTCTATCCTCCATCTCTCTCCTATCTCCATCTCTCCCCTATCCTCCATCTCTCCCTATCCTCCACTTCTCTCTCCTATCCCATCTCTCCCTATCCCCCACATCTCTCTCCCTATCCCCATCTCTCCCTATTCCATCTCTCTCCTATCCTCCATCTCTCCTATCCTCCATCTCTCTCCCTATCCCCATCTCTCTCCCTATCCTCCATCTCTCTCCTATCCTCCATCTCTCCCTATCCTCCATCTCTCTCCTATCCTCCATCTCTCTCCCTATCCCCATCTCTCTCCCTATCCGCCATCTCTCCCTATCCCCATCTCTCTCCCTATCCTCCCATCTCTCCCTATCCTCCATCTCTCCCATCTCCCATCTCTCCCTACCCTCCATCTCTCTCCCTATCCCTCCATCTCTCTATCCATCTCTCTCCTATCCTCCATCTCTCTCCCTATCCTCCATCTCTCCCTATCCCCATCTCTCTCTATCCTCCATCTCTCCCCTATCCTCCATCTCTCCCTATCCTCCATTCTCTCTCCTATCCTCCATCTCTCTCCCTATCCTCCATCTCTCCCTATCCTTATCTCTCTCACTATTCCATCTCTCTCCTATCCTCCATCTCTCTCCCTATCCCCATCTCTCTCCCTATCCTCCATCTCTCTCCCATCCTCCATCATCTTCTCCCTATCCCCATCTCTCTCCCTATCCTCCATCTCTCCTATCCTCCATCTCTCTCCTATCCTCCATCTCTCTCCCTATCCTCCATCTCTCTCCTATCCCCCATCTGCTCTCTCCCTATCCTCCATCTCTCTCCTATCCTCCATCTCTCTCCTACCCCATCTCTCTCTCCCTATCTCCATTCTCTCCCTATCCCCATCTCTCTCTCTATCCTCCATCTCTCTCCCTATCCTCCATCTCTACCCTATCCTCCATCTCTCTCCCTATCCCCCATCTCTCTCTCTATCCTCCATCTCTCCTATCCCCCATCTCTCTCCTATCTCCATTCTCTCCTATCCCATCTCTCTCTCTATCCTCCATCTCTCTCCCTATCCCCATCTCTCTCTCTATCCTCCATCTCTCTCCCTATCCTCCATCTCTCCCTATCCTCCATCTCACTCCCTATCCCCATCTCTCTCCCTATCCCCATCTCTCTCTCTATCCTCCATCTCTCTCCCTATCCTCATCTCTCCTATCCTCCATCTCTCTCCCCTATCCCCATCTCTCTCTCTCTATCCTCCATCTCTCTCCCTATCCCCCATCTCTCTCTCCCTATCCTCCATCTCTCCCTATCCCCACTTTCTCTCTCTCTATCCTCCATCTCTCCTATCCTCCATCTCTCTCCCTATCCCCCATCTCTCTCCCTATCCTCCATCTCTCCTATCCTCCATCTCTCTCCTATCCCATCTCTCTCTCTCTATCTCCATCTCTCTCCCTATCCCCCATCTCTCTCCCTATCCTCCATATCTCTCCCTACCTCCCCATCTCTCTCTATCCTCCATCTCTCTCCCTATCCTCCATCTCTCTCCTATCCTCCATCTCTCTCCCTATCCCCATCTCTCTCTCTATCCTCCATCTCTCTCCCTATCCCCCAGCTCTCTCCCTATCCTCCATCTCTCTCCCTATCCCCCATCTCTCTCTCTATCCTCCATCTCTCCCTATCCCCCATCTCTCTCCCTATCCTCCATCTCTCTCCCTATCCCCCATCTCTCTCCCTATCCCCCATCTCTCTCCCCATCCCCATCTCTCTCTCTATCCTCCATCTCTCTCTATCCTCCATCTCTCTATCCTCCATCTCACTCCCTATCCCCATCTCTCTCCCTATCCCCATCTCTCTCTCTATCCTCCATCTCTCTCTATCCTCCATCTCTCTATTCCATCTCTCTCCTATCCCCACTCTCTCTCTCTATCCTCCATCTCTCTCCCTATCCCCCATCTCTCTCTCTATCCTCCATCTCTCTCCCTATCCTCCATCTCTCCTATCCTCCATCTCTCCCTATCCCCCATCTCTCTCCCTATCCCCATCTCTCTCCCTATCCTCCATCTCTCCCTATCCTCCATCTCTCTCCCTATCCCCCACTCTCTCTCTATCCTCCATCTCTCTCCTATCCTCCATCTCTCCCTATCCTCCATCTCTCTCCCTATCCCCATCTCTCTCTCTCTACTCCTCCATCTCTCTCCTATCCCCATTCTCTCTCCTATCCTCCATCTCTCCTATCCCCATCTCTCTCTCTATCCTCCATCTCTCTCCCTATCCTCCATCTCTCCCCCTATCCTCCATCTCTCTCCCTATCCCCATCTCTCTCTCTATCCTCCATCTCTCTCCCTATCCTCCATCTCTCCCTATCCTCCATCTCTCTCCCTATCCCCATCTCTCTCCCTATCCCCATCTCTCTCCTATCCCCATCTCTCTCCTATTCCATCTCTCTCCCTATCCCCATCTCTCTCCCTATCTCCATCTCTCCTATCATCCATCTCTCTCCCTATCCCCATCTCTCTCCATCCCATCTCCCTATCCTCCATCTCTCCTCCCTATCCATCTCTCTCCCTATCCTCCATCTCTCTCTATCCTCCACCCATCTCTCCCCTATCCATCTCTCTCCCTATCCCCACTCTCTCCTATCCCCCATCTCTCTCCCTATCCCCATCTCTCTCCTATCCCCATCTCTCTCCTATCCCCCATCTCTCTCCCTATCCTCCATCTCTCCTATCTCCACTCTCTCTCCCTATCCCCATCTCTCTCCCTATCCTCCATCTCTCTCTATCCTCCATCTCTCTCTATCCTCCATCTCTCTCCCTATCCTCCATCTCTCCTATCCTCCATCTCTCCTATCCTCCATCTCTCTCCTCCCCATCTCTCCCTATCCCCCATCTCTCCTATCCCCCATCTCTCCCTATCCTCCATCTCTCTCCCTATCTCCATCTCTCCCTATCCTCCATCTCTCTCCTATCCCCATCTCTCTCCTATCACTCCATCTCTCCCTATCCTCCATCTCTCCCTATCCTCCATCTCTCTCCCTATCCTCCATCTCTCTCCTATCCTCCATCTCTCCTATCCTCCATCTCTCTCCTATCCCCATCTCTCTCCCTATCCTCCATCTCTCCCTATCCTCCATCTCTCCCTATCCTCCATCTCTCCCTATCCTCCATCTCTCTACTATCCTCCATCTCTCCTATCCTCCATCTCTCTCCCTATCCTCCATCTCTCTCTATCATCTCTCCTATCCCATCTCTCTCCCTATCCCCATCTCTCTCCCTATCCTCCATCTCTCCTATCCTCCATCTCTCCTATCCTCCATCTCTCTCCTATCCTCCATCTCTCCCTATCCCCATCTCTCTCACTATCCTCCATCTCTCTCCCTATCCTCCATCTCTCTCCCTATCCCCATCTCTCCCTATCCTCCATCTCTCTCCCTATCCTCCATCTCTCTCCTATCCTCCATGTCTCTCCCTATCCTCCATCTCTCTCTATCACTCCATCTCTCTCCCTATCCTCCATCTCTCTCCTATCCTCCATCTCTCCCTATCCCCATCTCTCTCCTATCCTCATCTCTCTCCCTATCCTCCATCTCTCTCCCTATCCCCATCTCTCTCTATCCTCCATTCTCTCCCTATCCCCATCTCTCTCTCTCTATCCTCCATCTCTCTCCCTATCCTCCATCTCTCCCTATCCTCCATCTCTCTCCCTATCCCCATCTCTCTCTCCCTATCCCCCATCTCTCTCCCTACCCCCATCTCTCTCCCTATCCTCCATCTCTCTCCCTATCCCCATCTCTCTCTCTATCCTCCATCTCTCTCCCTATCCCCACTCTCTCTCTCTATCCTCCATCTCTCTCCCTATCCTCCATCTCTCCTATCCTCCATCTCTCTCCCTATCTCTCTCTCCTATCCACATCTCTCTCCTATCCTCCATCTCTCCTATCCTCCATCTCTCTCCCTATCCCCCATCTCTCTCCTATCCTCCATCTCTCCCTATCCTCCATCTCTCTCCCTACTACCCATCCTCTCTCTCTCTATCCTCCATCTCTCTCCCTATCCCCTCATCTCTCTCCTATCCTCCATATCCTCCCTATCCCCACTCTCTCTATCCTCCATCTCTCTCCCTATCCTCCATCTCTCTCCTATCCTCCATCTCTCTCCCTATCCCCCATCTCTCTCTCTATCCCTCCATCTCTCTCCTATCCCACGCTCTCTCTATCCCCCCTATCCCCATCTCTCTCCTATCCTCCATCTCTCTATATCCCCCCATCTCTCTCCCTATCCTCCATTCTCTCCCTACCCCCATCTCTCTCTCTATCCTCCATCTCTCTCCCTACTCCCCATCTCTCTCCTATCCCATCTCTCTCCCTATCCTCCATCTCTCCTATCACTCCATCTCACTCCCTATCCCATCTCTCTCCCTATCCCCATCTCTCTCTCTATCCTCCATCTCTCTCCCTATCCTCCATCTCTCCCTATCCTCCATCTCTCTCCCTATCCCCTCCATCTTCTCCTCTCTATCCTCCATCTCTCTCCCTATCCCCATCTCTCTCCCTATCCCTCCATCTCTCTCCTATCCCCATCTCTCTCCCTATCCTCCATCTCTCCTATTCTCCATCTCTCTCCTATCCCCCCTTCTTCCCTATCCTCATCTCTCCCTATCCTCCATCTCTCTCCCTATCCCTATCTCTCTCTCTCTATCCTCCATCTCTCCTATCCCCCACTCTCTCCTATCCTCCATATCTCTCCTATCCCCATCTCTCTCTATCCTCCATCTCTCTCCCTATCCCTCCATCTCTCTCCCTATCACTCCATCTCTCTCACTATCCCCATCTCTCTCTCTATCCTCCATCTCTCTCCCTATCCCCCAGCTCTCTCCTATCCTCCATCTCTCTCCCTATCCCCCCATCTCTCTCCCTATCCTCCCATCTCTCCCCCTATCCCCCATCTCTCTCTCTATCCTCCATCTCTCTCCCTATCCCCAGCTCTCTCCCTATCCCCATCTCTCTCCCTATCCCCATCTCTCTCTCTATCCTCCATCTCTCTCCCTATCCTCCATCTCTCTCCCTATCCTCCATCTCTCTCCCTATCCCCCTCTCTTCTCTCTATCCTCCATCTCTCTCCCTATCCCCATCTCTCTCTCACTCCTCTCCTATCCCCATCTCTCTCTCTATCCTCCATCTCTCCCTATCCATCCATCTCTCCCTATCCCCATCTCTCTCTCTATCCTCCATCTCTCTCCCTATCCCATCTCTCCCTATCCTCCATCTCTCTCCTATCCCCATCTCTCTCCCTATCCTCCATCTCTCTCCTATCCCCCTCTCTCTCCCTATCCTCCATCTCTCTCCATCCCATCTCTCTCCTATCCTCATCTCTCCCTATCCTCCATCTCTCTCCCCTATCCCCCCCATCTCCATCTCTCCCTATCCTCCATCTCTCTCCTATCCCCATCTCTCTCCATCGCCTCCCCCATCTCCTATCCTCCATCTCTCCCTATCCCCATCTCTCTCCCTATCCCCCATCTCTCTCCCTATCCCCCATCTCTCTCTCTATCTTCCATCTCTCCTATCCTCCATCTCTCTCCCTATCCCCATCTCTCCCCTATCCTCCCATCTCTCTCCCTATCTCCATCTCTCCTATCACTCCATCTCTCTCATCTCTCTCCCCTATCCTCCATCTCTCCCTATCCTCCATCTCTCTCTATCCTCCATCTCTCTCCCTATCCTCCATCTCTCCCTATCACTCCATCTCCTCCCCTATCCTCCATCTCTCTCTCTACCATCTCTCTCCCTATCCCCATCTCTCTCCCTATCCCCATCTCTCCCTATCCTCCATCTCTCTCCCTATCTTCCATCTCTCCTATCCTCCCATCTCTCTCCCTATCCCCATCTCTCCTATCCTCATCTCTCCCTATCCTCCATCTCTCCTATCCTCCATCTCTCTCCTATCCTCCATCTCTCTCCCTCCCATCTCTCTCCCTATCCTCCATCTCTCTCCCTATCCCCATCTCTCTCTCTATCCTCCCATCTCTCCCTATCCTCCATCTCTCCCTATCCTCCATCTCTCCTATCCTCCACTCTCTCCTATCCTCCATCTCTCCTATCCTCCCATCTCTCTCCCTATCCTCCATCTCTCTCCCTATCCTCCATCTCTCCCCCTATCCCCATCTCTCTCCTATCCTCCATCTCTCTCCCTATCCTCCCATCTCTCCTATCCTCCATCTCTCTCCTATCCTCCATCTCTCTCCTATCTCCATCTCTCCCTATCCTTATCTCTCCCTATCCTCCATCTCTCCCTATCCTCCATCTCTCTCCCCTATCCCCATCTCTCCCTATCCTCCATCTCTCTCCCCTATCCTCCATCTCTCTCCTATCCCATGTCTCTCCCTATCTCCATCTCTTCCCTATCCTCCATCTCTCTCCCTATCCTCCATCTCTCTCTATCCTCCATCTCTCCTATCCCCATCTCTCTCTCCCTATCTCTCTATCTCTCTCCCTATCCTCCATCTCTCTCCCTATCCCCTCTCTCCCTTATCCTCCATCTCTCCCTATCCCCATCTCTCTCCTATCCTGCATCTCTCTCCTATCCTCCATCTCTCTTCCTATCCCCATCTCTCTCCCTATCCTCCATCTCTCCTTCCTCCATCTCTCCCTATCCCATCTCTCCCTATCCCTCTCTCTCTCTATCCTCCATCTCTCTCCATCCTCCTTCTCTCCCTATCTCTCTCTCCTATCCCCATCTCTCTCTCTCATCTCCTCTCTCTTATCCCATCTCTCCTCTATCCTCCATCTCTCTCCCTATCCTCCATCTCTCCTATCCTCCATCTCACTCCCTATCCCAATCTCTCTCCTATCCCCATCTCTCTCTCTATCCTCCATCTCTCCCTATCCTCCATCTCTCTCCCTATCCCCATCTCTCTCCCTATCCTCCATCTCTCCCTATCCCCCTCACATCTCTCCTATCCCATCTCTCTCTCTCTATCCTCCATCTCTCTCCTATCCCATCTCTCTCCTATCCTCCATTCTCTCTCCTATCCCCCATCTCTCTCTATCTCCATCTCTCTCCTATCCTCCATCTCTCTCCCTATCCTCCATCTCTCTCCTATCCCCCATCTCTCTCTCTATCCTCCATCTCTCTCCCTTAATCTCTCTCTCCTATCCTCCATCTCTCTCCTATCTCCCATCTCTCTCTCTATCCTCCATCTCTCCTATCCCCCATCTCTCTCCCTATCCTCCATCTCTCTCTATCCCCATCTCTATCTCTATCCTCCATCTCTCTCCCTATCCCAATCTCATCTACTCTATCCTCCATCTCTCTCCTATCTCTCATCTCTCCTATCCTCCATCTCCTTCTCTCATCTCTCTCCCTATCCCCATCTCTCTCTCTATCCTCATCTCTCATCTCTCTATCCCATCTCTCCCTATCCCCATCTCTCTCCTATCCTCCATCTCTCCCTATATCCTCTCTCCCCTCTCTCCTCTTCTTCATCTCTCTCCCTATCCTCCATCTCTCTATCCTCCATCCTCTCTCCTATCCCATCTCTCTCTCTATCCTCCATCTCTCTCCCCTATCCTCATCTCCCTATCTCTCATCTCTCTCCCTATCCCCATCTCTCTCCTATCCCCATCTCTCTCCCTATCCCCATCTCTCTCCTATCCTCCATCTCTCCCTATCTCTCTCCTCTATCCTCCATCTCTCTCCCTATCTCTCCATCTCTCTATCCTCCATCTCTCTCTCATCTCTCTCTCTCTATTCCTCCTCTATCTCCTATCCCCCATCTCTCCCTATCCTCCATCTCTCTCCCTGTCCCCCATCTCTCTCTCTATCCTCCATCTCTCTCCCTATCCCCATCTCTCTCTCTACTCCTCCATCTTCTCCTTATCCTCCATCTCTCCTATCCTCCTCTAACTTCCCTCTCAACCATCTCTCTCCTATCCTTCTCCATCTCTCCCTATCCTCCATCTCTCTCTCTCCTTCATCCCTCTCTCCCTATCCTCCATCTCTCCCTCTCATCTCTCTCTATCTCTATCCTCCATCTCCTACTATCCTTCATCTCTCTCCCTATCCTCCATCTCTCTCCTATCCCCATCTCTCTCTATCCTCCATCTCTCTCCCTATCCTCCATCTCTCTATCTCCATCTCTCTCTCTATCCCCATCTCTCTCTCTATCCTCCATCTCTCCTATCCTCCATCTCTCTCTATCCCATCTCTCTCCTATCCCCATCTCTCTCCTATCCTCCACTCTCTCCTATCCTCCTCTCTCTCTATCCCCATCTCTCTCCTATCCTCCATCTCTCCCTATCCTCCATCTCTCTCCCTATCTCCCCATCTCTCTCCCTATCCCCCATCTCTCCTATCCTCCATCTCTCCCTATCCCCATCTCTCCCTATCTCCATCTCTCCCTCTATCTCCAATCTCTCTCCTATCCCATCTCTCTCCCTATCCCCATCTCTCTCCTATCTCATCTCTCTCTCTATCCTCCATCTCTCTCCCTATCCTCCCATCTCTCTCTATCCTCCATCTCTCCTATCATCTCTCTCTCTCTATCCTCCATCTCTCCCTCCTATCCTCCATCTCTCTCTATCCTCATCTCTCTCCCTATCCTCCATCTCTCTCCTATCCTTCACTCTCTCCCTATCCTCCATCTCTCTCCCTATCCCCATCTCTCTCCTATCCATCTCTCTCCCTATCTCACTCCTATCCTCCATCTCTCTCCTATCCCCATCTCTCTATCCTCCATCTCTCTCTCTATCCCCATCTCTCTCCTATCCTCCATCTCTCCTATCCTCCATCTCTCTCCTATCCCCATCTTCTCCCTATCCTCCATCTCTCTCCCTATCCCTCCATCTCTCTCCTATCCTCCATCTCTCTCCCTATCCACCTATCCTCCATCTCTCCTATCCTCCATCTCTCCCTATCCTCCATCTCTCCCCCTATCCTCATCTCTCTCTATCCTCCATCTCTCCTATCCTCCATCTCTCTCCCTATCTCCATCTCTCTCCCTATCCTCATCTCTCCTATCCCCATCTCTCTCCTATCCTCCATCTCTCTCCCTATCTCCATCTCTCCCTATCTCTCTCTCTCTCCCTATCCTCCATCTCTCTCTATCCTCCATCTCTTCCTATCCTTATCTCTCTCCCTATCCTCCATCTCTCCTATCCCTCCATCTCTCCTATCCCATCTCTCTCTATCTCATCTCTCTCTATCCTCCATCTCTCTCCTATCTCATGTTCTCTCCTATCCTCCATCTCTCTATCCTCCATCTCTCCCTATCCTCCATCTCTCCCTATCCTCCATCTCTCTCTATCCCCACTCTCTCCCTATCCTCCATCTCTCTCCTATCCTCCATCTCTCCCTATCCCATCTCTCTCCTATCCTCCATCTTCTATCTCCCATCTCTCCTATCCTCCATCTCTCTCTATCCTCCATCTCTCTCCCTATCTCTCTCTCCCTATCCTCCATCTCTCCTATCCTCCATCTCTCCCTATCCCCATCTCTCTCCTATCCTCCATCTCCCTATCCTCCATCTCTCTCCCCTATCCCCATCTCTCTCCCTATCCCCATCTCTCTCCCTATCCTCCATCTCTCCCTATCTCCCATCTCTCTCTATCCCCATCTCTCTCCTATCCTCCATCTCTCCTATCCTCCATCTCTCTCCCTATCCCTCTCTCTCTACTATCTCTCTCTTCTCTCCTATCCTCCATCTCTCTCCCTATCTCCCATCTCTCTCTCCTATCCTCCATCTCTCTCTCCTATCCTCCATCTCCTCTCTCCCTCTCCATCTCTCTCCCTATCCTCCATCTCTCCTATCCTCCATCTCTCTCCCTATCCCCATCTCTCTCCTATCCTCCATCTCTCCTATCTCATCTCTCTCTATCCCTCATCTCTCCCTATCCCCATCTCTCTCCTATCCCCATCTCTCTCTCTCATCTCTCTCCCTATCCTCCATCTCTCTCCCTATCTCATCTCTCTCCCTATCCCATCTCTCTCTCTCTCCATCTCTCTCCTATGTCCCATCTCTCTCTCTATCTCCATCTCTCTCCTATCCTCCATCTCTCCTATCCTCCATCTCTCTCCCTATCCTCCATCTCTCTCCCATCCCCATCTCTCTCTCTATCCTCCATCTCTCTCCTATCCTCCATCTCTCCCTATCCTCCATCTCTCTCCCTATCTCTCCTATCCTCCATCTCTCTCTATCCTCCATCTCTCCCTATCCTCCATCTCTCCCCTATCCTCCATCTCTCTCCTATCCTCCATCTCTCTCCCTATCCTCCATCTCTCCCTATCCCCATCTCTCTCTCTATCCTCCATCTCTCTCCCTATCCTCCATCTCCCTATCCTCCATCTCTCCTATCTCCATCTCTCCTATCCTCCATCTCTCTCTCTATCCTCCATCTCTCTCCTATCCTCCATCTCTCCTATCCCATCTCTCTCCTATCCCCATCTCTCTCCTATCCCCATCTCTCTCCTATCCCCATCTCTCTCCTATCTCCACTCTCCTATCCTCCATCTCTCTCCATCTTCTCCCTATCCCATCTCTCTCCTCCCTCATCTCTCTCTCTCCATCTCTCCTATCCTCCATCTCTCTCCCTATCCCATCTCTCTCCTATCCTCCATCTCTCTATCCTCCATCTCTCTCTATCTCATCTCTCTCCCTATCCTCCATCTCTCTCCCTATCCCATCTCTCTCTATCCTCCATCTCTCTCCCTATCCTCTATCTCTCTCCCTATCCTCCATCTCTCCCTATCATCCCATCTCTCCCTATCCCCATCTCTCTCTATCCTCCATCTCTCCTATCCTCCATCTCTCTCCCTATCCCATCTCTCTCCTATCCTCCTCTCTCTATCCTCCATCTCTCTCCCTATCCCCATCTCTCTCCCTATCCCCATCTCTCTCCTATCCCATCTCTCTCCCTATCCCCCATCTCTCTCCCTATCCCCATCTCTCTCTCTATCCTCCATCTCTCCCTATCCTCCATCTCTCTCCCTATCCCCCATCTCTCTCCCTATCCTCCATCTCTCCCTATCCTCCATCTCTCCCTATCCTCCATCTCTCTCCTATCCCCATCTCTCTCCTATCCTCCATCTCTCTCCCTATCCTCCATCTCTCTCCCTATCCTCCATCTCTCTCCTATCCTCCATCTCTCTCCTATCTCATCTCTCCTATCCTCTCTCCTATCCCCATCTCTCTCCCTATCCTCCATCTCTCTCCCTATCCTCCATCTCTCCTATCCTCCATCTCTCTCCCTATCCCCATCTCTCTCCTATCCTCCATCTCTCCCTATCCTCCATCTCTCTCCCTATCCTCCATCTCTCTCCCTATCCCCATCTCTCTCCCTATCCTCCATCTCTCCCTATCCTCCATCTCTCTCTATCCTCCATCTCTCTCCCTATCCTCCATCTCTCCCTATCCTCCATCTCTCCCTATCCTCCATCTCTCTCCCTATCCCCATCTCTCTCCCTATCCTCCATCTCTCTCCCTATCCCCCATCTCTCCCTATCCTTTCCATCTCTCCCTATCCTCCATCTCTCTCCTATCTCTCCATCTCTTCCTATCCTCCATCTCTCTCTATCCTCCATCTCTCTCCCTATCCTCCATCTCTCTCTATCCTCCATCTCCTATCCTCCATCTCTATCCTCCATCTCTCCCTATCCTCCATCTCTCCCTATCCCCATCTCTCTCCCTATCCCCATCTCTCTCCCTATCTCCATCTCCCTATCCTCCATCTCTCCCTATCCTCCATCTCTCTCCTATCCCCATCTCTCCCTATCCTCCATCTCTCTCTATCCTCCATCTCTCCTATCCTCCATCTCTCTCCCTATCTCTCATCTCTCTCTCCCTATCCTCCATCTCTCCCTATCCCCATCTCTCCCTATCCCCCATCTCTCTCCCTATCCTCCATCTCCCTATCCTCCATCTCTCCCTATCCCCATCTCTCTCCCTATCCTCCATCTCTCCTTTCTCCTATCCTCCATCTCTCTCCTATCCTCCATCTCTCTATCACTATCCTCCATCTCTCCCTATCCTCCATCTCTCTCCTATCCTCCATCTCTCCTATCCCCCATCTCTCCCTATCCTCCATTCTCTCCCTATCCTCCATCTCTCTCCCTATCTCACCATCTCTCCCCTATCCTCATCTCTCTCCCTATCCTCCCATCTCTCTATCCTCCATCTCCTATCCTCCATCTCTCTCCTATCCTCCATCTCTCCTATCCTCCATCTCTCTCCCTATCCTCCATCTCTCTCCCTATCCCCATCTCTCTCCCTATCCTCCATCTCTCTATCCTCCATCTCTCTCCCTATCCTCCATCTCTCCTATCACTCCATCTCTCCCTATCCTCCATCTCTCCCTATCCTCCATCTCTCCCTATCCTCCATCTCTCTCCTCCATCTCTCCTATCCCCATCTCTCTCCCTATCCCCATCTCTCTCTCTATCCTCCATCTCTCCCTATCCTCCATCTCTCTCCCTATCCCCATCTCTCTCCCTATCCTCCATCTCTCCCTATCCTCCATCTCTCTCCCTATCCTCCATCTCTCTCCCTATCCCCCATCTCTCTCCCTATCCCCATCTCTCTCCTATCTATCCTCCATCTCTCCTATCCTCCATCTCTCTCCCTATCCCCATCTCTCTCCTATCCTCCATCTCCTACTCCATCTCTCTCCCTATCCTCCATCTCTCTCCCTATCCTCCATCTCTCTCCCTATCCCCCATCTCTCTCCTATCCTCCATCTCTCTCCCTATCCTCCATCTCTCCCTATCCTCCATCTCTCCCTATCCTCCATCTCTCTCCCTATCCTCCATCTCTCCCTATCCTCCATCTCTCCCTATCCTCCCATCTCTCCCTATCCTCCATCTCTCTCCCTATCCTCCATCTCTCCCTATCCCCATCTCTCTCCCTATCCTCCATCTCTCTCCCTATCCTCCATCTCTCCCTATCCCCATCTCTCTCCCTATCCTCCATCTCTCTCCTATCCTCCATCTCTCCCTATCCCCATCTCTCTCCCTATCCTCCATCTCTCCCTATCCCCATCTCTCTCCCTATCCTCCATCTCTCTCCCTATCCTCCATCTCTCTCCCTATCCTCCATCTCTCCCTATCCCCCATCTCTCTCCCTATCCTCCATCTCTCCCTATCCTCCATCTCTCTCCCTATCCTCCATCTCTCCCTATCCCCCATCTCTCTCCCTATCCTCCATCTCTCTCCCTATCCTCCATCTCTCTCCCTATCCTCCATCTCTCCCTATCCCCCATCTCTCTCCCTATCCTCCATCTCTCTCCCTATCCCCATCTCTCTCCCTATCCTCCATCTCTCACTACTTTTTGTTCTCTGAGAGAAGCTGTATTAAATATTAAAAGTAACTAGAACTGCTCTCTCTCTGTACTTTCTGTTTCTCCCTTGTCCCTTTTGCTCTTTATCACGTTTTCCCCCGCTCTCTTTCCCACTTTTCGTTTCCTCCCCCTCCCATCCTCCCTCCCTCCCTCCCTCCCTGCCTCCCTCCCTCCCTCCCAGCCTCCCTTCCTCCCATCCTCCCTCCCTCCCATCCTCCCTCCCATCGTCTAATTCTAACGTGAGACTATGAGAGCTTGTTGGTTAGCCTACAGGGGTCAGTAGATGACCACTGTTGGCCTATTGGCGTCAGTAGATAATATTACCCCTGTTGGCCTACAGGGGTCAGTAAATGTCTCCCGAGTGGCGCAGTGGTCTAAGGCTCTGCATCGCAGTGCTAGCTGTGCCACTAGAGATCCTGGTTCGAATCCAGGCTCTGTCGTTGCCGGCGCGACCGGGAGACCCATGGGGCGGCGCGCAATTGGCCCAGCGTCGTCCAGGGTAGGGGGAGGAATGGCCGGCAGGGATGTAGCTCAGTTGATAGAGCATGGTGTTTGTAACGCCAGGGTTGTGGGTTCGATTCCCACAGGGGGTAGGAAAAAATAAATAAAATAAATGTATGCATTCACTAACTGTAAGTCGCTCTGGATAAGAGCGTCTGCTAAATGACTAAAATGTAAATGTAAATCATATTACCACTGTTGGCCTACAGGGGTCAGTAAATCATATTACCACTGTTGGCCTACAGGGGTCAGTAAATCATATTACCACTGTTGGCCTACAGGGGTCAGTAAATCATATTACCACTGTTGGCCTACAGGGGTCAGTAAATCATATTACCACTGTTGGCCTACAGGGGTCAGTAAATCATATTACCACTGTTGGCCTACAGGGGTCAGTCGCGAACATTACCACTGTTAGCCTATAGGGGTCAGTAGAGAACATTACCATTGATGGCCAATAGCGGTCGAGAACATGGACACAAAGAGTAAAATACACGTTTTTCAAAGCTTTTATTTAAAACATTCAATGTGGAGTTTTTTTTTTTTTTACATAATACATCATGAACAAAACAAACACAAAAAGCATGTGAGGTTTGTAGCTACAGAAGCCAAGCGGAGCTGCGAGAATGTATTAAATAAGGAGGGGATCAATCAATTGTCAATTATTGTCAATCAATCAATCAATAAAAGCTAACAAACTGCCAGATAAAACATCTAAAAACATCTAGTGGAGAGAAACTCCTACTGCTAAGGGCACTTTACTGTGTGTGTGCGTGTGCCTGTGTGTGTGTGTGTGTGTGTGTGTGTGTGTGTGTGTGTGTGTGTGTGTGTGTGTGTGTGTGTGTGTGTGTGTGTGTGTGTGTGTGTGTGTGTGTGTGTGTGTGTGTGTGTGTGTGTGTGTGTGTGTGTGTGTGTGTGTGTGTGTGTGTGTGTGTGTCAGACTTCAATCAGTCTTCTATTATTATTTTGTATTAAATAGTGTACCACGTCATCTGCTCCCGTTTAAGCTGGTGTGTTGGTTAGTTTTTGTTGTTGTAGTCTTGATGGCATATGTAGTGTGTTCTTTGTGTATGCAGTGTGTGTGTATTTATTTATTTTTTGCTGTAGTCAGCAGCGTATGCTCTGTGGTCGTCCTGTTCAGGGTACTGATCTCCGTATCCTCTCAGCATGTCCTGGAAGCTGGGCATTCCCCGCTGGGGTGAGGGGTAGGACCCGTACGACAGCCCCTGCGAGGGAGGGGGATAAGCCCCGTAGGCCTCCTCCTGGCCACTCTGGTATGGCTCTGACTCTGAATCGCTGTCTCTCTCTGGCTCTCCCTGGCTGTAACTGTGGCCCTGGCTGGGCTCTGGCTGCCCCTGGTGTTCAGCCTGGGCGTTGGCGTATGGCAGCAGCTCCTCCTGGGGTTGGTAACGGCGCAGGCGACAGTTGGTGTCGTACTCCGGGTCACAGTTGGGGTCGGAAGGCTCCACGACTCCGTTCCGTGATCCATCAGCGTTGAGATGCGGCTCGTAGGGCTCAGCAGGGTAGGCGGTGTTACGGTGGGCACCGGAACGCGGCTCTGCGCTGGTTATTGGGTAGCACTCCTGGTCGTAGCCGATGTAGCATTCGTAGCCCTCCTTGGTCTTTCCTCGGGGGCCCAGCGGGTGGCGATCCTCCTGGGGGGATTCCTCATAGCGGGGAGGGGGGGCGGGGGCTTGCTGCTGGAGGGAGGGGTGGGTACGTCTGTGCATGGAGGCGGCGGCTTCACGGAACATTGCAAAGGGATCGTAAGTATTAGCATTAGCATTAGCCTGCTTGTACATGGTGTTTGGGTCATTAGCTTGAGCGTTAGCAATAGCTTGGCGGTACATGGCATATGGGTCGCTAGCTGGAGCGCTGGTAACACTGGCTTGGCGGTACATGGCGTATGGGTCACTAGCTGGAGCGCTGGGAGCACTGGCTTGGCGGTTACCGTTAGTGTTAGCATAAGCATCCCTGTACATAGTGAATGGGTCACTGCGTTGCTCAGGGGCTGGGGGTGCGGCGCGCATTGCGGCGGGTTCATCTTTGTGTTCGTCATTGAACTCCTCCGGTGCCGTGGCAAACTTTGTGGCGGTGAGAGGGTTACAGCCGTCTTCAAACAGAGGGTTGCAGGAACCAGGACCGGCCGGGGCAGGGGGTGCAGGGGCACGGGGTGCCTGGGGACGGATGGACAATCATGATCATGATAGTAAAATGATATAATCATAATAATAATGACGATGATAATGATAATAATAGTCTTACCTGTAGCGATGCAGCGTAGGCACAGCGAGGGTCTCTGGGGTCACAGTTGGGGTAAAGGAGGAAGAGGCCAGAGGGGGCTTTCTGGACCAGCTGGGGTTTACAGGCGGGGTCTTTCGGGTCACAGCCCAGGTGGGCGTAGGAGGGCAGGGGCCCAGCAGATGGCTTGTAGCCGAAAGCAGCTCTCAGGTGGAACTGGAGACACTCCACGTCCTCCGCTGAACAGATACGCAGCAGCTCCGCCTTCTGCTCCTTGATGAGAATAAAAACAACAATGACTACGTTAATTTACAGCAGTACAGTAGTAGCAGTACTGGTGTAGTAATACAGTAGAACCAGTACTGGTGTACTAATACAGTAGTAGTAGAACTGGTATAGTAATACAGTAGTAGCAGTACTGGTATAGTAATACAGTAGTAGCAGTACTGGTGTAGTAATACAGTAGTAGCAGTACTGGTGTAGTAATACAGTAGTAGCAGTACTGGTGTAGTAATACAGTAGTAGCAGTACTGGTGTAGTAATACAGTAGTAGCAGTACTGGTGTAGTAATACAGTAGTAGCAGTACTGGTGTAGTAATACTGTACCTTGGAGAGGAAGGACTGCACGGCAGGGGAGTAGTAGTAGTACCCAGAATGAGGGTCTTTAACAGCCACAGGGGAACGCGCATACAGGGGGGCTGGCGCCTTGACCGGGGCGGGGGCAGGTGGAGGCTGGCTCTTGGCATGTGCCATGGCAGCATAGAGACAATACGGGTCCCTACACAAGAGATGAGATTAGATTCATTTCATGAGCATAAAATGATTTAACACGGATATAAATTAACATGACTAACCTATAGGGGTCACAAGCCTTGACAGGTGCGGGGATGGGCTTGGGAGGGGTCTTGGGTTCAGGTTTGGGCCGGTTGGTTGCAGAGGCCACACAGTTTGGGTCCTCTGAGTCAGCGCAGGCCTTGTAGATGTCCCCTAGGTGGCCCAGGTAGGCCTTGTAGGAGCGACGGCCCTCAGCACGGTTCTTATTCTGGAGGTAGGCCAGGTAGACCCTGTCCAGCTCCTGGACCTGAGGGAGGGAGGAGAGAAAGAAAAAAAGAGTAATGGGGATGGAGAGGTATATGAGGTTAGAGGTATATGAGGTTAGAGGTATATGAGGTTAGAGGTATATGAGGTTAGAGGTATATGAGGATAGAGGTATATGAGGTTAGAGGTATATGAGGTTAGAGGTATATGAGGATAGAGGTATATGAGGATAGAGGTATGAGGTTAGAGGTATATGAGGTTAGAGGTATATGAGGTTAGAGGTATATGAGGTTAGAGGTATATGAGGTTAGAGGTATATGAGGTTAGAGGTATATGAGGATAGAGGTATATGAGGTTAGAGGTATATGAGGTTAGAGGTATATGAGGTTAGAGGTATATGAGGTTAGAGGTATATGAGGTTAGAGGTATATGAGGTTAGAGGTATATGAGGTTAGAGGTATATGAGGTTAGAGGTGTTTGTGGTTAGAGGTATATGAGGTTAGAGGTTTGTGGTTAGAGGTATATGAGGTTAGAGGTATATGAGGTTAGAGGTATATGAGGTTAGAGGTCTTTGTGGTTAGAGGTCTTTGAGGTTAGAGGTCTTTGTGGTTAGAGGTTTGTGGTTAGAGGTATATGAGGTTAGAGGTATTTGTGGTTAGAGGTATATGAGGTTAGAGGTATATGAGGTTAGAGGTTTGTGGTTAGAGGTATATGAGGTTAGAGGTATATGAGGTTAGAGGTATATGAGGTTAGAGGTATATGAGGTTAGAGGTATATGAGGTTAGAGGTAATATAATAATAATATGCCATTTAGCAGACGCTTTTATCCAAAGCGACTTACAGTCATGCGTGCATACATTTTTGTGTATGGGTGGTCCCGGGGGATCGAACCCACTACCTTGGCGTTTCAAGCGCCGTGCTCTACCAGCTGAGCTACAGAGGACCACAGGTATATGAGGTTAGAGGTATATGAGGTTAGAGGTATATGAGGTTAGAGGTGTATGAGGTTAGAGGTGTTTGTGGTTAGAGGTATATGAGGTTAGAGGTATGAGGTTAGAGGTATATGAGGTTAGAGGTTTGTGGTTAGAGGTATATGAGGTTAGAGGTGTTTGTGGTTAGAGGTATGAGGTTAGAGGTTTATGGTTAGAGGTATATGAGGTTAGAGGTATATGAGGTTAGAGGTATGAGGTTAGAGGTTTGTGGTTAGAGGTATATGAGGTTAGAGGTATGAGGTATTAAAGAAAAGGACCAGGTATATACGAGGTTCATAAAGATGAAAGCAAAAGCCAGGAAATAAGCAAGAACATGAAGAGAGATACCTGCGGTGTTCCCCTAGGTTCCCATGTCATTCTCAAACATAATATCCCTTTTATTCTCTAAGTAGATGATACTCAACTCTGAAGGTCGGTGGTTAGTTAGTGTTGGCCTCTTGGGACCAGGTTTGGGACCATGCACAGATAACCCCCCAAACTCCTCCGAGTGTACTCACTGCCTCCGTGTTTCCATTGTCGGTGAAGTATTTGTACCAGCTCCAGAAGTCTGAGTGTTGCTTGTACCAGCTGATGTTTCTACGGTTACGGACAAGCCTCCTTGGCAACGCCATGGCAACCGCTGTCTCCTCAGTGGCATCCCCTACTGGCGAGACATCAAGCATCAAACATTGTTGTGTATGTAAAGTGTGTTTGTTAGGTAGTCACATATTTACCATCTCCTTTGAGCTTCTGAACCACTGGCCCCGCCAACAGGAATTCTGAGAACACAAACAACACACACACAGTCAGAGCCAGATGTTGCCAGTGTCAGCTGCAGACCCCCAAAACGCTTACATACACTAATAACACACTGTGTGGAAATTTGTGCGATTAAACGCACACACACAGGTTTACAGAGCAAGGGTAATTGCCAGTGCCTTGCCTGGAGGTTCGGTGACTACGGCTCTTTGTAGATTTTATAGGTGAGCCAGTAACAGTGGACCCTACTGGGCCAGCTACCTCACAGAGCTGTGTGTGTGTGTGTGTGTGTGTGTGAAGTCCCCACAAGAATAGAAAACAAACAAACATTTGACCAACTGGGGACATTTTGTTAGTCCCCACAAGGTGCTAGGGTTCGTTTTAGGGTTAGGAGCTAGGGTTAGGTTTAGGGTTAGGTTTTTGGGTTAAGGTTAGGGTAAGAGTACGGGTTAGGGTTAGGTTTAGGGTTGGGGATTAGGGAAAATAGGATTTTGAATGTGACTGAATTGTGTGTGTCCACAAGGTTAGCTGTACAAGACTGTGTGTGTGTGTGTGTGTGTGTGTGTGTGTGTGTATGTGTGTGTGTGTAGGAAACAGTACACAGCTCTGCATGCTTGCTCTTTCATCTCCACAGGGAAAAGGTGTGAACAGTTTTCAGAGGGAAGGACAGAGAGGGATGGAGGTAGAGAGAGAGAGAGCGATAGAGAAGGGGGAAAAAAGAGGGAGCGAGAAAGAGAAGAGAGAGAAGAGGGAAGAAAGAGATAGAGTAAATGTTGCTGTCTCAATGTATCTGCTGTATTATATTTAAGGAGCCAGTAAAAGACTGGAACATCTGGAAAACAGTCTTTACAGGATGGAGGGAGGGGGTGCAGGAGCAAGGAGAGAGCGGGACTCTGATGCTGACAGGTAATAAGCTTTTACAAGAGTTGTAACGCTGAAAGAACACACCCAAATTCCCTCCCTCTCCTCTCCTCTCCCTCCCTCCTTGTAAATACATGACGGGTTAGTTAAGGTTAGGATTATGGGTCTGTTTGAGAGACAGTTTTAGAGGAAAGAGGAGATTCAGTAAAGAGTACCCCTGAGGGGAACTGTCAATCATGTCAACACATAACCAGAAACACCTGGGTTGGAGGCAGTTGCTCTAAGGCAGTTACATAAATTACTTCATGTTATAATAACAGGTCCTTATCAGAGGCAGACAGGCGAGGTCGAGAATCAATATTCACATTTAAGTCATGTAGCAGACGCTCTTATCCAAAGCGATTTACATTAGTGAGTTCATACATTTTCGTACTTTCCCCCCATACTGGTCCCCGGTGCGAATCGAACCCACAACCCTGGCGTTGCAAGCACCATGCTCTACCAACTGAGCCACACAGGACCCCAGCCATCACAAACTCCATCCATCACAAACTCCATCCATCACAAAGTCCTTCATCCATCCTGACCTTAACCTCTTTGTTTGATTGATGGTGCATGCATGCATGTGACTCACCAGGCAGCAGTATGGTAGCTAGCAGAGAAACAGTGAGCACACCGGAGAACGATGCTCTCCTCCCTCCAGCCATGGCCTCCACCGCTCCTATAGACAATTTCAGGTAAAAAACGTGTAAATACCACTGTAAAAACGACTTACTGTCAAATAAAGTGCTGCCTTTACCCAGTGCACTGGTCAGGCTAAATCACTCTTTAGATGTTTTATTTTTTCTTGTGGCAAGCAAGACAATGTCTCCAGGCTACATCCATCACCCACCAGTGGGTCTGCTTCCACCCGTCTAAACTGCAGCCTCAGAGGGTGTTCTGTCTGCAGGGGGTTTAGGCTGCTCTGCTGGTTGACTCTCCTACACAGGCTACAGGTGTTTCAGAGGCAGAGCACTTAAACCTTCTAACCTTGACTTTAAACTGGACTTAAACCCAACCTCGAACTGAACTTAATCCTGACCTAGGTCCCCATCTCTCTGTTGATCAGAACCATCTAATCTCATACTGAAGAGATGGACTCACCAACCTAACAGACATCATGTCAGTTTTGATCAATATGTAATATTTAAGGTGTCACCAAACAACCGATCCCTTGAACCCCTGTTGTTGTCTTACCTGTAGTGTGTGTAGTTGATTTTCTCTGTTGGATCTTGAGAAGAGGCTGTATCAGACGAAGCTGCCTGGCCCGGTTCGGTTCAGAGGCTGGATGTTCAAGTGTGTGAGTCTCCTGGCGCACCCTGTCCCTCTGGCCCTACTGACAGACTGTGTCCCCACAAATGGTTCCGTCTGGTTTTAAACGGACCCCTAATCATTAACACACACACACGTACACACACACCTTCCCAGAGGATCGAGGGGCATTGCTACCAGAGCTGCTATTGGCTGCTGTCCGCTCAGCCACCTGACCAATCAGAGACTACGTAATTACAGTGAGAGAGAAAGAAGCAGATGACAGAGAGAGTGAGACAGAGAGAGAGAGACAGACAGACAGACAGAGGGAGAGACAGAGAGAGAGACAGAGACTGAGGGAGAGAGAGAGTGAGACAGAGAGAGAGAGACAGACAGGGAGAGAGAGAGAGCGAGAGAGAGACAGAGGGAGAGACAGACAGAGAGAGAGAGAGAGCGAGAGAGAGACAGACAGAGGGAAAGAGCGAGTGAGAGACAGACAGACAGAAACAGAGGGAGAGAGAGACAGATAGACAGACATACGAGAGAGAGAGAGAGAGAGAGAGAGAGACAGAGAGAGAGAGAGAGAGAGAGAGAGAGAGAGAGAGAGACACAGAGAGAGAGAGAGAGCGAGAGAGAGACAGACAGAGGGAAAGAGCGAGTGAGAGACAGACAGACAGAAACAGAGGGAGAGAGAGACAGATAGACAGACATACGGAGAGAGAGAGAGAGAGAGAGAGAGAGAGAGAGAGAGAGAGAGAGAGAGACAGAGAGAGAGAGAGAGAGAGAGAGAGGAGACAGAGAGAGAGAGACAGAGAGAGAGAGAGAGAGAGGCAGAGAGAGAGAGAGAGAGAGAGAGAGAGAGAGAGAGAGAGAGAGAGAGAGAGAGAGAGAGAGAGAGAGAGAGAGAGAGAGAGAGAGCGCAACATGGTAAAACAGAGGAAATAATGAAGGGGGAAGGGGGGTAAAGGTGCCACATAAGCACTTCCCAGAACCCCATTTTGGAAGGCCCAAAACCCTGCCTGTTAGCTACTGTTAGACAGCCCTGTTGGCACACACACTGACAGCTGGTCTAACCAACAGGAATTTCATAATCTACAGTTTCCTCCTTAGTTCTACTGTTCAGACACATCTGCCCTGTTACAGAGGGTTTACACACACAAACATGAATGCTAAACTAATACATTTTTATTTGTGACATGCGCCGAATACCACAGGCGTAGATGTGTGTGAGTGCGGCTCCAGAGGGAGAGAATCCGGACACTGAAGAGCTGTTCAATCCCAAGGCCAAGATCGAACTATCGCTACAGAGACCAACACACACACACACACACAGGTCCTACTTGCTTACAGTGGCTTTTGATTTCAGTTTCAACTTATGTATGTAAAACGATGGAGAAAGTTGTAGAAATATCACAGATAGCTCTCCTCTTTGTTATCCGGCAACTTATGAACTTTATGAAAAAACATTTACAGATACAAAATCCCTGTGTGTTCAGCGCCTTTCTCAGTAGTGGTCAATATTGGTATAATAATAGTATACATTATAACAAAGATCCTTACATCAGGGTCGTATTCACTAGGAACAAAACTGAAGCTAACAGGCTGAAATGGGGAGTGACTACCTGAACTTATCCAATATGAAATCGTGTTCTGCTGTGAAACATTTTGCTACACTGTACAGTAATGAATACACCCTTTGCCAAATGTGAAAACTATTTTGCCACCTGTTGGAGCCAAATTAACATTTTCTTTATTTGTGCTATATTTATTGTTTTCGCCATTTAGAATAATTGTATTATTGATTATAAGTATAAATATTTCATTATGAATTATGGAGTATGGTTGATGAACTCCTGTTTTTGGTTTTTCTATTATGGTTATCATGGGTATTTAAAAGCATTATGGAGCCTTTCCTGGGCACATCCCTTTTTTCCCCATGTTCCCCTTCCCATTAGCTATTTAGGTTTTTAGCAGTATGGGTCTACTAGGCCTCAGGTATGGCGGTAACTTACAGTTTTTTGACCGCTATGCCAAGACTTAGAACTAAGAAAGCTGCTACTAGTCTATACCTTTTGTCTACAGTTTAAATCTGATCGCTTTGACTTTGATCATCGATGGAATATAGCCTATGAAATTACCTTTTGTTTGGAAATGAAATGTTTTTTCACTATCGGAGCTATGGATTCCCTGTTCTGTGGTTGCTTTGGAAGCTCGTCTGACTGCGGCATCAGATACCTGTGGCCTCAAGGCAAATTTGGAATTGGATTACGAATGGCCTTTATACCACCCTCTACATCAGTGGTATTAAAACTTTTTCAGTGGGGACCCCATTTTTCCACCAGAATTTCTGGGGACCCCATTTTTTCCCCAAGAATATCTTGTAACCCTATCCCACTCCAAATCTAAATCACAACCTTAAAATCGGTAAATCTTTATTTTTACATCAACAAATAACCTTCAATTCAGTGCATTTTCATCTATTATGAAAATGAAAATAAACCAATAAATACATTAACATTTTATTTTTCTAATTATCTTTCTCAAAATCGTTTATTGTCCCATACAATAATCTGTACTCTAAATGTTTTGTCCCCCCCAAAAAAAATATATACAGTATATATACTGTATATATACACACACACACAGAGCATTTGGAAAGTATTCAGACCCCTTCACTTTTTCCACTTTGTTACACTACAGCCTTATTCTAAAATTGATTAAATAGTTTTTTTCCCCTCATCAATCTACACACAATACCCCATAATGACAAAGCGAAAACTGGTTTTTAGACATTTTTGCAAATGTTTTAAAAATAAAAAACGGAAATATCACATTTACATAAGTATTCAGACCCTTTACTCAGTACTTTGTTGAAGTACTTTTGGCAGCGATTACAGCCTTGAGTCTTCTTGGGTATGAACCTACAAGCTTGGCACAGCTGTATTTGGGGAATTTCTCCCATTCTTCTCTGCAGATCCTCTCAAGCTCTGTCAGGTTGGATGGGGAGCGTCACTGCACAGCTATTTTCAGGTCTCTCCAGAGATGTTCGATCGGGTTCAAGTCCTGGGTCTGGCTGGGCCACTCAAGGACATTCAGAGACTTGTTCTGAAGCCACTCCTGCATTGTCTTGGCTGTGTGCTTAGGGTCGTTGTCCTGTTGGAAGGTGAACTTTCGCCCTAGTCTGAGGTCCTGAGTGCTCTGGCGCAGGTTTTCATCAAGGATCTCTCTGTACTCTGCTCTGTTCATCTTTCTCTCGATCCTGACTAGTCTCCCAGTCCCTGCCGCTGAAAAACATCCCCACAGCATGATGCTGCCAAGTGGGCTAGGCCTCCCGAGTGGAGCAGTGGTCTAAGGCACTGCATCGCAGTGCTAGCTGTGCCACTAGAGATCCTGGTTCGAGTCCAGGCTCTGTCGCAGCCAGCCGCGACCGGGAGACCCATGGGGCGGCACACAATTGGCCCAGGGTAGGGTAGGGTAGGGTTTGGCCGGCAGGGATGTTCTTGTCCCATCGCGCACTAGCGACTCCTGTGGCGGGCCGGCCGCAGTGCACACTGACTCGGACGCCAGGTGTACGGTGTTTCCTCCGACACATTGGTGCGGCTGGCTTCAGGGTTAAGCGGGCACTGTGTCAATAAGCAGTGCGGCTCGGTTGGGTTCTGTTTCGGAGGACGCGCGACTCTCGACCTTTGCCTCTCCCGTGTCCGTACGGGAGTTGCAGCGATGGGACAAGACTGTAACTACCAATTGGATACCACAAAAATTGGGGGTAAAATACCAACAAAAAATATATATACACTCCAAGTGGGCTGTCATGTGGCTTCTGTCTGGCGCTCTACCATAAAGCCTGATTGGTGGAGTGCTGCAGAGATGGTTGTCCTTCTGGAAAGTTCTCCCATCTCCACAGAGGAACTCTAGAGCTCTGTCAGAGTGACCATCGGGTTCTTGGTCACCTCCCTGACCAAGGCCCTTCTCCCCCAATTGCTCAGTTTGGCCGGGCGGCCAGCTCTAGGAAGTGTCTTGGTGGTTCCAAACTTCTTCCATTTAAGAATGATGGAGGCCACTGTATTCTTCGGGACCTTCAATGTTGCCGAATTTTTTGGTACCCTACTGCCTCGACACAATCCTGTCTCTGAGCTCTACAGACAATTCCTTCGACCTCATGGCTTGGTTTTTGCTCTGACATGCACTGTCAACTGCGGGACCTTCTATAGACAGGTGTGTGTGCCTTTCCAAATCATGTCCAATCAATTGAATTTACCACAGGTGGACTCCAATCAAGTTGTGGAAACATCTCAAGGATGATCAATAGAAACAGGATGCACCTGAGCTCAATTTCGAGTCTCATTGCAAAGGGTCTGAATACTTATGTAAATAAGGTATTTCAATCTGCACGCAGAGACATAAAAATGGTATCCACAAGTTCATCTGACTCTGGGGATGTAGATAAAGGGCCTCATTTGCCAAAATCCCAAAGTATCCCTTTAACTATTCCTTCTCTCCTCTCCTCTCCTCTTTTTAATGATCAGTTTTTTTTTGTTTTTTTATGTGCCAAATTTTTTTTTAACCTGTTTTCACTTTGTCATTATGGGGTATTGTGGGTGGATTGATGAGGAACATTTTTAATTTAATCAATTTCAGAATAAGGCTGTAACATAACAAAATGTGGAAAAAGTCTAGGGGTCTGAGTACTTTCCGAAGGCACTGTGTGTATATATATATATACATTTTGCCAACCCTACTGCAGTTCCCCCGTGACCCCGACTTTGAATACCACTGCTCTACATGATTTGTAGTGTTGCTGTACAATAGCCATCTGTGTAGTGGTCATGTTAGCTGGGGATGTTGTATATAAATATTATAGGTATGTGTGAGCATGTGATGTTATGGCATATGTAATTATTTCTTCACTAACAGGTGTTTCTCAGCGCCTACAGACCTGTCTGCCTGCCGCAGCACATTGAAACATGACGGCTCAAAACCCACACTGATAATTTAGCCCATCTATGGAATGCATGGGATCCACAGAATTCACATACACCTGCTTTTTAGAAAAGGCTTTATTTAACAAACACAGTGGAAATGAGGTGGGGTTCTTCAAAAGCACTTCCACCATGAAAATGGTTCTGGTTTCACAGTTCTTACGATTGTAATGTCTCTCTCACACACACACACACACAAAACACACACACACACACACACACAGGTGATCATGGGTATATAGGGTCTTCCTCATTCACTGCAGGTCCTCCTCATCAAACAGATCCTCAAAGTCTGAGAGACAGAGAGACAGGTAGACAGACATACAGATAGACAGAGGGAAAGACAGAGAGAGAGAGAGAGAGAGAGAGAGAGAAAGACCGAGAGAGAGAGACCGAGAGAGACACAGATGGGGAAGAGACAGAGAGAACACATCAGTGAGTTTCTGATTTGATTGACAGCTCCTATCTGCTGAGTGACATGATACAGTATATGCATGCTGAAGTTTGAAAACATCCTAAAATAGTAGTCCAGTATGTAGTACGATTCATAACAGGTCATGCAGTAGTACTGTAGGTCAGTATTTGGTGTGTAATGCCTCAGGACTTTAGGTTCCCTAAGGATAGGAGAGGTTTGGTGTTAACAACTGTGATTGCTGCTTTACGGGAACTACAACCACTCAAAGGCAAAATCACTGACACCACAGAAACACAGGGGAATGTGTTTTTCTGCTGGGTGTGCGTGAGTGCCTGTGTGATACGTGGTGTGTGTGAGTGTGTTTGTGTGTTCAAAGCGGCAGGCTGGCTAGGTGTCCTGCTGAGTTTCAGTCTAACAGGAACCATAAACCACTTTATCATCCCCCTCTCCTCTCCTCCTTTTCCTACTCCCCCTCTCCTCTCCTCCTTTTCCTACTTACCTGTCTCATCTCCTCCTGACATTCCTCCTATCCTTTCCCTACTCTCCTCTTCTCTCTAGTGCCCCTCTCCTCTCCTCTTCTCTCTACTCCCCCTCTCCTCTCCTCTTCTCTCTACTGCCCCTCTCCTCTCCTCTTCTCTCTACTCCCCCTCTCCTCTCCTCTTCTCTCTACTCCCCCTCTCCTCTCCTCTCCTCCTCCTTTGCCTAGTCCTACCTTTTACATCTTCCTTTAAAGGGATACTTTGGGATATGTCTCTGTATACAGTATATAGAGAGGAGAGGAGAGAAGGAATAGTTAAAGGGATACTTTGGGATATGTCTCTGTATACAGTATATAGAGAGGAGAGGAGAGAAGGAATAGTTAAAGGGATACTTTGGGATATGTCTCTGTATACAGTATATAGAGAGGAGAGGGGAGGAGAGAAGGAATAGTTAAAGGGATACTTTGGGATATGTCTCTGTATACAGTATATAGAGAGGAGAGGAGAGGAGAGGAGAGGAGAGGAGAGGAGAGAAGGAATAGTTAAAGGGATACTTCCCCAGAGTCGGATGAACTTGTGGATACCATTTTTATGTCTCTGTATACAGTATGAAGAAAGTTAGAGGTAGTTTTGCGAGCCAATGCTAACTAGTGTTAGCACAATGAATACAAGTCTATGGGTATATGTTAACATGCTAGTTAGCAATTGCGCTAGCGCTAATAGCAACTTCCTTCAATCTGCACGCAGAGACATAAAAATGGTATCCACAAGTTCATCTGACTCTGGGGATGTAGATAAAGGGCCTCATTTGCCAAAATCCCAAAGTATCCCTTTAACTATTCCTTCTCTCCTCTCCTCTCCTCTTTTTAATGATCAGTTTCTAGGTCATGTGTTGCTGAGCCATAAACTGTTTGTCCTGTGGCTAACACTGCCAGATGGAAAACACATTAGCTACATCGTGTGGTGTGTGTTGTAAATTGAGGTTTACAGGGAAAAGACATGTTAGTTTCTGTGAGACGGCCCTGTTGGCAAAGCAAACACACACAGAACACCCTCCCTAGCCCCCTAGATCCTTCTCTACCCAGTCTAGCCCAGTGTTTCCCCCAACCATTCCACTTATTTTATCTATTCCAGCACCAGCACACCTGATTCAACTGGTCAACTACTCATCAGCACTCGATTAGTTTAAATCATGCTAGTACTGGAATATAACAAATAAGTGAAATGGGGTACTCAAGGATAGGTTTGAGAAACACTGCTCTAGTCTAGCATCCAGCCCGCCTATCCTCTACCGTGTGTGTGTGTGATATACAGTGAGCACCATAATTCATTGGACAGTGACCATTTCTTTGTTATTTTGGTTCTGTACTCTAGCACTTTGAGTTTGAAAGGATACAATGACAATGAGGGTGAAGTGCAGACTGTCAGCTTTAATTTGAGGGTATTTTCATACATATTGGATGAACCGTTTAGAAATTATAGAAGCTTTTGTACATGGTCCCCCCCCATTTTCGGGCATCAAAAAACATTGGACAGTTTAACATAATGTAGAATAAAGTAATCATTGTTAATATTTGGTCGCATATCCTTTGCATGCAATGCATTGACATCACCAGACGCTGGGTATCTTCCCTGGTGATGCTCTGCCAGGCCTGTACTGCAGCCATCTTCAGTTCCTGCTTGTTTCGGAGACTTATTGCCTTCAGTCTCCTCTTCAGCATGTAAAATGCATGTTCAATTGGATTCAGATCCGGTGATTGACTCGGCCAGTCAAGGATTTTCCACTTTTTGGCCATCAAAAACCCATTTGTTGCTCTAGCAGTATGCTTAGGGTCATTGTCATGTTGCATGATGAAGTGCCATCCAATGAGTTTGGAGGCATTTGGTTTTATCTGAGCAGATAAAATATTTCTGTAGACTTCAGAATTCATTGTTCTACTTCTGTCTGCAGTAAATAATAAATAAATAATTGGTCATTTAGCAGACGCTCTTATCCAGAGCGACTTACAGGAGCAATTAGGGTTAAGTGCCTTGCTCAAGGGCACATCGACAGATTTTTCACCTAGTCGGCTCGGGGATTAGAACCAGCGACCTTTCGGTTACTGGCACAACGCTCTTAACCACTAAGCTACCTGCCGCAGTCACATCATCGATGAAGACAAGAGAACCTGTTCCACTGGCAGACATACAGGCCCAAGCCATAACACCCCCTCCACCATGTTTCACGGATGAGGTGGTATGCTTTGAATCATGGGCATTTCTTTTTTTTCTTTTTTTCACACTTTCCTCTTTCCATCACTCTGGTATGTGTTAATCTTTGTCTCATCTGTCCACAATACTTTTTTCCAGAACTCTTGGGGCTCTTTTAGGTGCTTTTTAGCAAACTGTAATCTCGCCTTTCTGTTCTTCAGGCTTATCAGTGGTTTGCATCTTGTAGTGTACCCTCTGTAGTCCTGCTAGTGTAGTCTTCTACGTATGGTAGACTTTGACACATCTACACCTGCATCCAGGAGAGTGTTTTTGATCTGTTGGGCTGTTGTCAGGGGGGTTTTCTTCACCATAGAGAGTATTCTCCGGTCATCCACTACAGTGGTCTTCCTCGGTCTACCGGGTCTTTTGACATTACATTTACATTTTACATTTTAGTCATTTAGCAGACGCTCTTATCCAGAGCGACTTACAGTTAGTGAGTGCATAAATTTTTCATACTGGCCCCCTGTGGGAATCGAACCCACAACCCTGGCGTTGCAAGCGCCATGCTCTACCAACTGAGCTACAGGAGAGCCTCCTGTAGTTGAGTTCACCGGTAGTTTTTTTCTTGTTAATGATGAACCAAACTGTTGACTTGGGCATGGCCAGGGTTTTTGCAATGTTCCTGATTGATTGATTTTCATTTCTGAGCCTTATGACGGCCAGCTTCATTTGCATCGACACTGCTGTCTTCCTCATGTTGTCACACCCCAACAACAACCTCCAAAGGCAATAGCAAAGTCTAGAATCAATACTATTCATCAACAGCTCTCCTGCATTCACTAACAACACAAATGAATACACCTGCCTAACGACACACATCTGTGAAGCCAATTTAACAAATACTTGTAGTACCTTAAAATTGTCATTTCTAAACGGTTCATCCAATATGTATGAAAATACCCTCAAATTAAAGCTGACAGTCTGCACTTCACCCTCATTGTCATTGTATCCTTTCAAACTCAAAGTGCTAGAGTACAGAACCAAAATAACACAAAAAAAGGTCACTGTCCAATGAACTATGGTGCTCACTGTATATACAGTGGGGGGGAAAAGTATTTAGTCAGCCACCAATTGTGCAAGTTCTCCCACTTAAAAAGATGAGAGAGGCCTGTAATTTTCATCATAGGTACATGTCAACTATGACAGACAAATTGAGGAAAAAAAATCCAGAAAATCACATTGTAGGATTTTTAATGAATTTATTTGCAAATTATGGTGGAAAATAAGTATTTGGTCACCTACAAACAAGCAAGATTTCTGGCTCTCACAGACCTGTAACTTCTTCTTTAAGAGGCTCCTCTGTCCTCCACTCGTTACCTGTATTAATGGCACCTGTTTGAACTTGTTATCAGTATAAAAGACACCTGTCCACAACCTCAAACAGTCACACTCCAAACTCCACTATGGCCAAGACCAAAGAGCTGTCAAAGGACACCAGAAACAAAATTGTAGACCTGCACCAGGCTGGGAAGACTGAATCTGCAATAGGTAAGCAGCTTGGTTTGAAGAAATCAACTGTGGGAGCAATTATTAGGAAATGGAAGACATACAAGACCACTGATAATCTCCCTCGATCTGGGGCTCCACACAAGATCTCACCCGTAGGGTCAAAATGATCACAAGAACGGTGAGCAAAAATCCCAGAACCACACGGGGGGACCTAGTGAATGACCTGCAGAGAGCTGGGACCAAAGTAACAAAGCCTACCATCAGTAACACACTACGCCGCCAGGGACTCAAATCCTGCAGTGCCAGACGTGTCCCCCTGCTTAAGCCAGTACATGTCCAGGCCCGTCTGAAGTTTGCTAGAGTGCATTTGGATGATCCAGAAGAGGATTGGGAGAATGTCATATGGTCAGATGAAACCAAAATAGAACTTTTTGGTAAAAACTCAACTCGCCGTGTTTGGAGGACAAATAATGCTGAGTTGCATCCAAAGAACACCATACCTACTGTGAAGCATGGGGGTGGAAACATCATGCTTTGGGGCTGTTTTTTCTGCAAAGGGACCAGGACGACTGATCCGTGTAAAGGAAAGAATGAATGGGGCCATGTACCGTGAGATTTTGAGTGAAAACCTCCTTCCATCAGCAAGGGCATTGAAGATGAAACGTGGCTGGGTCTTTCAGCATGACAATGATCCCAAACACACCGCCCGGGCAACGAAGGAGTGGCTTCGTAAGAAGCATTTCAAGGACCTGGAGTGGCCTAGCCAGTCTCCAGATCTCAACCCCATAGAAAATCTTTGGAGAGAGTTTAAAGTCTGTGTTGCCCAGCGACAGCCCCAAAACATCACTGCTCTAGAGGAGATCTGCATGGAGGAATGGGCCAAAATACCAGCAACAGTGTGTGAAAACCTTGTGAAGACTTACAGAAAACGTTTGACCTGTGTCATTGCCAACAAAGGGTATATAAAAAAGTATTGAGAAACTTTTGTTATTGACCAAATACTTATTTTCCACCATAATTTGCAAATAAATTCATAAAAAATCCTACAATGTGATTTTCTGGAGAAAAAAAATCTCATTTTGTCTGTCATAGTTGACGTGTACCTATGATGAACATTACAGGCCTCTCTCATCTTTTTAAGTGGGAGAACTTGCACAATTGGTGGCTGACTAAATAATTTTTTCCCCCACTGTATGTGTTATTTGTGTGTCTGTCTGACCGTTGAAGAAGTCTGAGTGCACTGCTTTCTCATTTGCTGCCAGGTCCATGAGCAGACCGCTGCTGCCCCCTGCCTGAAGAACAGACACACGCACACACAGAAACAGTTTTATAACAATGTAACCCATTTATCAATGTAAAGAAAACACATGAGCTAGAAATCAAAGACAGTTCACTCTACAGACAAAAAGGTGACAATTTAGGTCAAAAAACTGTCTGTGTTGATGTGCATTCCCGGTAATACACTCGTGTCCCCCGTGGACTGGCTCGTACATAAAGCATCCTTCATTCGTTGGCAAAGCTGAGGGCTGAAAACTGTAGGGAGAAGGCAGAATGCTGCCTAGAGTTTTCTGTCTTCTCGCCATTAAAACTAGTTAAGAATGGAAATTATGCCTTTGCAGTCTGAATGGACGATGCTTTATGTACGAGCCGGTCCGTGAGTGTATTACTGGGCATGCACATCTAGTTCTCGAAAAACTCTAGTCAGCATTCTGCCTTCTCCCTACAGTTTTCAGCCCTCAGCTTCGCCCACGACTGGCTCATGTGAACTACAATCCCGACACTGTGTTTTACGTTTAGAAACGTCAATAATCATCACTTGCAATTCGGCTTTCGAAACATATGGTCCTTATCTTTCATCAGCGAGATAGAATCCTTCAAATAAAATATGCACTTACTGTAGCAGGTTTGCACTGATCCATACAGCTATGGGTGCCTCCTTCTGATGAAACTACACTTCTGCTACACTTCCTGAGTTAGGCTTACACACAGGTGTTCGGAGCACGCTAGATAGCTAATTTGCACAGGTGGTCACCCGTCATTCCATCTGTTTTCCGTAAACAAGCGCTGTAAGATGAATATATGGCTGTGTGGGAACACTAACCCTATAAAGGTGTGTATCAATGTAACCTTTATTTTTTATATGAAAGATAAGGTCCTTATGCTTCCAAAACCGTACCGCAAGCGATGCGTGTTAATATTCAGACCGAGCATCACCGCTCTTAACAAACTACCCTCGTACAGAAGACGCCTTCGTCCAATGACTCGTATTTGTAATGTAATGGAACAGAGAGTCATGATCAAGGGCTAATGCGTTGCACATCAAATCAAATTGTATTTGCCACATGCGCCGAATACAACAGGTGTAAACATTACAGTGAAATGCTTACTTACAAGCCCATAACTAACAATGCAGTTTAAGAAAAAATTAAAATAGCAAATAATTAAAGAGCAGCAGTATAATAAAATAACAGTAGGGAGGTTATATACAGGGGGTACCGGTACAGAATCAATGTGCGGGGGCACCGGTTAGTCGAGGTAATTGAGGTAATATGTACATGTGGGTAGAGTTAATGTGACTATGCATAAAAAATAAACAGAGTAGCAGCAGCGTAAAAGAGGGGTTTGAGGTGGGGTGGGTGGGGGGGGGGCAATGCAAATAGTCCGGGTAGCCATGATTAGCTGTTCAGGAGTCTTATGGCTTGGGGGTAGAAGCTGTTAAGAAGCCTTTTGGACCTAGACTTGGCGCTCCGGTACCGCTTGCTGTGCGGTAGCAGAGAGAACAGTCTATGACTAGGGTGGCTGGAGTCTTTGATAATTTTTAGGGCCTTCCTCTGACACCACCTGGTATAGAGGTCCTGGATGGCAGGAAGCTTGGCCCCAGTGATGAACTGGGCCGTACGCACTACCCTCTGTAGTGCCTTGCGGTCGGAGGCCGAGCAGTTGCCATACTGATGCAACCAGTCAGGATGCTCTCGATGGTACAGCTGTATAACTTTTTGAGGATCTGAGGACCCATGCCAAATCTTTTCAGTCTCATGAGGGGGAATATGCTTTGTCGTGCCTTCTTCACGACTGTCTTGGTGTGTTTGGACCATGATAGTTTGTTGGTGATGTGGACACCAAGGAACTTGAAGCTCTCAACCTGTTCCACTACAGCCCTGTCGATGAGAATGGGGGCGTACTCAGTCCTCTTTTATTTCCTGTAGTCCACAATCATCTCCTTTGTCTTGAGCACGTTGAGGGAGAGGTTGTTATCCTGGTACCACACGGCCAGGTCTCTGACCTCCTCCCTATAGGCTGTCTCATCGTTGTCGGTGATCAGGCCTACCACTGTTGTGTCGTCGGCAAACTTAATGATGGTGTTGGAGTCGTGCCTGGCCATGCAGTCATGGGTGAACAGGGAGTACAGGAGGGGACTGAGCACGCACCCCTGAGGGGATCAGCGTGGCAGATGTGTTGTTACCTACCCTTACCACCTGGGGGCGGCCCGTCAGGAAGTCCAGGATCCTGTTGCAGAGGGAGGTGTTTAGTCCCAGGGTCCTTAGCTTAGGGATGGGCTTTGAGGGCACTATGGTGTTGAACGCTGAGCTGTAGTCAATGAATAGCATTCTCACATAGGTGTTCCTCTTGTCCAGGTGGGAAAGGGCAGTGTGGAGTGCAATAGAGATTGCATCAAGCATAGACGATATTGCAAATCTAGCGCCCGCCATGCACTCTGTACTACAGTTATACACGTTTCTAGCCTCTCTCTGACAAAATGCATAACTACCTAGATTTACTACATATAGCTAGCTAACGTTAGTAGTAGCAAGTTCCCAACAACTGTGTGTTGAACACGACAGCGTTTTTTCTATCCGAGTCACTAACGTTAACTAGCTGGTGGCTAGGTTAGCGTTGAAGTTGTAGCTAGGCTAGGTCTCTCGTGTCGCCTGATGATTAACTTACTAACCTCGTCTAGATCCAAATAAGGTCCGGCGCCTTCAGGGAACATCTCGTCCACCGCTGGTTTCATTATCATTTCTGTTTCTGACTAGGTATCGTAATGAATATTAGCTAGCTAGCTGTTTTCTATCAACGTAAACAATAGAAACCGGACCCTTTTCCGTGTAACACCACTTCCTGCTTTGATAACAGTATAATGCGCTTGACTTACACAAGGAACCAACGGTGGTTTGGGTGTACAGATTGAAGCGAAGGTAGGCTACAGAAGATAGCCAGGTATAGCTACAGACTTAGGTAAAACATGGTACATGATGATGATGGGTGATGAAAGGAGTTACATACCGAAGGATGGAAAACCTATAACTTCCTCACACAAAATCCCTATTACTTTTCAATCCTTCCAAGATCCACATAAAATATGGTAAATGATGACAATGAGATCAAATTTCTGGTCCAATTTTATTGATATTGCACATTACATTTATGTAACGTTTTATATTATAGCCGTTATATCCGTTGGAATTCATATGTTTTTTCAGTTGTGTGAGACACATTAATATATTTCATGATAAGTTAAAATATGTTTGTTTATATAACCTCATATTTTTAAAATGCATTTCAATATACAATATTACATATCCTTATGGGGCCTCTTTCCCTCCGTCCATCCCCCTCTCCTCATTCTCCCCCTCTCTTCTCCCTTCCTGACCCTCTCCCATCCTCTCTATTCTCTCTCTACCCTCCCTCCCTCTCTATTCTCTCTCTACCCTCCCTCCCTCTCTCCCGTCTCCTCTCTCTCCTCAGTGTTCGTGTCCCTCGTTGGTCTCATATCCAAGTGTGTCTCCCAAGTGTTGGTGAGCATAGAAGGCCCGGGCCATTTCGTTGATGTGGTTGTAGGCTCCAATAGACCTGAAGTACTCTACGTAGTGCCAGAAGTCTGAGGTGGTGTAAGGCCAGTAGGGGACTGCCGGGGGCTCGTCGTATGGAACTACAGACACAGACAGAAACAAATCACATCACTCACTGACTGACAACCCCAAGGAAGTCTACATAATATAATAATCAAGTAGAGCCTATCAGTACATGCTACAGAAGGTCTGTGTGTATATAGAGGTGTGTGTGAGTGTGTCCCTATTTTACCTCCTTCAGGGGTGAAGGCTCTGGCATCTGTAAGAGGGAGAGGGAGAGAGATGGGAGAGATGGAGTTTAGTATTCTGAATCGTTCCAATTATTCCACACACAAAGACTCGATTGAGAGTCCGGAAAAATTAGCCCCTCCTCTGAGGACTCTGGGATACCTTAAGAAACTTCCTTCCTCCTCAAATATTATTCCTCACTGGGTTTACACACACACACACACACACACACACACACACACACACACACACACACACACACACACACACACACACACACACACACACACATTGCTCTTTGTACACATGCAGGACTCAAAGCAGACCTCACCTTATGAATGCAGCAATCTGTCCTTACTGAATACACCAGTTAGTCATAGTTATCTGCCATATGAGTCAGTTAACTTCAATACTGCGTACTTATTATGGCACTTTAATATGAATTACACATATAGCACTATTTACTAATAGATTTTACGTAAAATGTTTAACATCAACCCCGGCCTAAACCCCCGAAGAGCAAGCAGAATATAATATAACTGAGGGTGTCCCAGAGGTTTCTGATGATTAGTAAGAGTTAGTAAGACAACACTGCTGAGAAAGAGACTGTTATGTGCAGCATCAATTTAATGGAGGAGGAGAGACTCACCAGTGAGTTTACAGGCGATGAGACAGAGGAAGAGAATTCTAAGCTGAACCAGCAACTTCATCCTGACTTCTGAAAACACAAACACAGAATAAACATACATATTAGACGCATAGCCCAGAGTTTACTGATAAACACCCTGAACTACACTCTAAACTACACCATAAATGACACCCTAAACGACACCCTAAACTACACTTTAAACTACACTTTAAACTACACTATAAACTACACTATAAACTACTAACTCAAAACTGTACAAATACTAAAAACAACTACAACAACAACACCAGTCTATTCAACACATTCAAACATCTCTGTGCCTGGTTGTAATGAGAAGAGTCTGGTTATTTTTACCTGTGTGTGTCGTTCCAGAGATGCTGTATGTCTCAGGTCCAGAGGAATCTAAAGCTCACGGCAGAAATGAGGGAGCAGGATCCTGTTGTAAGATCACGTGTGTCCCCCAATATGCACACACACACACATACACACACACCTCTCCCCACATACCCTTGTCACAACCACTGCCCACATACAGTGGGGAGAACAAGTATTTGATACACTGCCGATTTTGCAGGTTTTCCTACTTACAAAGCATGTAGAGGTCTGTAATTTTTATCATAGGTACACTTCAACTGTGAGAGACGGAATCTAAAACAAAAATCCAGAAAATCACATTGTATGATTTTTAAGTAATTAATTTGCATTTCATTGCATGACATAAGTATTTGATCAACTACCAACCAGTAAGAATTCCGGCTCTCACAGACCTGATAGTTTTTCTTTAAGAAGCCCTCCTGTTATCCACTCATTACCTGTATTAACTGCACCTGTTTGAACTCGTTACCTGTATAAAATACACCTGTCCACACACTCAATCAAACAGACTCCAACCTCTCCACAATGGCCAAGACCAGAGAGCTGTGTAAGGACATCAGGGATAAAATTGTAGACCTGCACAAGGCTGGGATGGGCTACAGGACAATAGGCAAGCAGCTTGGTGAGAAGGCAACAACTGTTGGCGCGATTATTAGAAAATGGAAGAAGTTCAAGATGACGGTCAATCACCCTCGGTCTGGGGCTCCATGCAAGATCTCACCTCGTGGGGCATCAATGATCAGGAGGAAGGTGAGGGATCAGCCCAGAACTACACGGCAGGACCTGGTCAATGACCTGAAGAGAGCTGGGAACACAGTCTCAAAGAAAACCATTAGTAACACACTACGCCGTCATGGATTAAAATCCTGCAGCGCACGCAAGATCCCCCTGCTCAAGCCAGCGCATGTCCAGGCCTGTCTGAAGTTTGCCAATGACCATCTGGATGATCCAGAGGAGGAATGGGAGAAGGTCATGTGGGCTGATGAGACAAAAATAGAGCTTTTTGGTCTAAACTCCACTCGCCGTGTTTGGAGGAAGAAGAAGTATGAGTACAACCCCAAGAACACCATCCCAACCGTGAAGCATGGAGGTGGAAACATCATTCTTTGGGGATGCTTTTCTGCAAAGGGGACAGGACGACTGCACCGTATTGAGGGGAGGATGGATGGGGCCATGTATCGCGAGATCTTGGCCAACAACCTCCTTCCCTCAGTAAGAGCATTGAAGATGGGTCGTGGCTGGGTCTTCCAGCATGACAACGACCCGAAACACACAGCCAGGGCAACTAAGGAGTGGCTCCGTAAGAAGCATCTCAAGGTCCTGGAGTGGCCTAGCCAGTCTCCAGACCTGAACCCAATAGAAAATCTTTGGAGGGAGCTGAAAGTCCGTATTGCCCAGCGACAGCCCCCGAAACCTGAAGGATCTGGAGAAGGTCTGTATGGAGGAGTGGGCCAAAATCCCTGCTGCAGTGTGTGCAAACCTGGTCAAGACCTACAGGAAACGTATGATCTCTGTAATTGCAAACAAAGGTTTCTGTACCAAATATTAAGTTCTGCTTTTCTGATGTATCAAATACTTATGTCATGCAATAATATGCAAATTAATTACTTAAAAATCATAAAATGTGATTTTCTGGATTTTTGTTTTAGATTCCGTCTCTCACAGTTGAAGTGTACCTATGATAAAAATTACAGACCTCTACATGCTTTGTAAGTAGGAAAACCTGCAAAATTGGCAGTGTATCAAATACTTGTTCTCCCCACTGTATAGCCATGTCTCTGTGTGTGTGTGTGTGTGTGTGTGTGTGTGTGTGTGTGTGTGTATGTGTGTGTGTTTGCCTGAGGATTGTTTACTATTCTTCCACTGTCAATGGTTTGATACCCCTGCTTTATAGTGGCCATATCAGTACTTGCTGTTTGACTAGACGCTCAGGAGGGAACAGTAGATATTGTTTATTCCACACGCAATCTAACCACTGTTGCAGAAGAAAAAACAATCATCAGTCTGATTTCAAAATGAAACTTTAATTCATAATATACAGAAACCCCATGTCTTCAGTTTGAGGCCAGATAACTGACTCATGCTGTCAGCATTCTATTCATCCCATGAAGCAACCATCCCCATCGTTGTGTAGCTAGACATTTAATCAATCAAACCACATTTATAAACTAACAGATCTCCAACTACAGATCATAAAGTCTCTAAATATAAAATACATGTGATAGATAGTCGAAATGAGATGGTAGGTAGTAATATGTTTGATGGTAAGATTATAAGACCAACTGTTTTGTCAGTGTATATAAACTATTAGACACTAGAGGTGGATACTAGGTCTAGTATTTGATAGTCGTTGTATTTCTGTCTGTATCTATAGAGGTGGGGCTGAAATGACATGGGGATAGGGCATTGGGAGTAGGGGAGAAGTGTCTATGGCATTAGGGCAAGGTAATTGGACATAAATAACCCTTTGACCCTACAAACCCTAACCGCTGACCTCTGAACCTCCATCTAGTCGCAACCCGTTTGGTCGGTAACACTCATCTTGAAGGTGTCAATGTTTTCTTTAGCCAGCAGCTGCCTGGCATGCTCTACTTTCTCAGCGGGCAGGAAGCGGGAGCGTCCCAGGATCCAGGCGTAGTCCACATGGAAAATCCTTAACACGTCAGTACAGCTGTACACCACCGCTCCACTCACATAGTCAGTACTCACCACCCAGTACGGACTGTAGGGAGTGACTGAGAGAGGGTTGGAAAGATGGGGGGAGGGAGAAGAGGTCGAGAGGATAGAGATTAAGACAATCACAGACTCAGAGTCACAGAGATGATGTCATTATCAGATTAACTGTCCTCTCTCACAGGCCCTGAGTCAGAGCTGAACTCATCAACATCGAACCTCTGACTCCAGAGAGGAGTGAGACAGGGTTAGATCATCCAGTACACTAGAGTAACAAGACCTCTGCAACAGCAGATACTCATTAGAGACTCTATAGTGTCATGGTAATGGAGTTATAGACAGTAGAGACTCAGTAGAGACTTGATAGAGTCATGGTAATAGAGTTATAGACAGTAGAGACTCAGTAGAGACTTGATAGAGTCATGATAATAGAGTTATAGACAGTGGAGATTTGATAGAGTCATGGTAATGCAGTTATAGTCAGTAGAGACTTGATATAGTCATGGTAATAGAGTTATAGACAGTAGAGACTCAGTAGAGACTTGATAGAGTCATGGTAATATAGTTATAGACAGTAAAGACTCAGTAGAGACTTGCTAGTCATGGTAATAGTTATAGACAGTAGAGACTTAGTAGAGACATGATAGTCATGGTAATAGAGTTATAGACAGTAGAGACTCAGTAGAGACTTGATAGTCATGGTAATGGAGTTATAGACAGTAGAGACTTGATAGAGTCATGGTAATGGAGTTATATACAGTAAAGACTCAGCAGAGACTTGATAGTCATGGTAATAGAGTTATAGACAGTAGAGACTCAGAAGAGACTTGATAGAGTCATGCTAAAAGAGTTATAGACAGTAGAGACTCAGTAGAGACTTGATAGAGTCATGGTAATAGAGTTTATTGACAGTAGAGACTCAGTAGAGACTTGATAGAGTCATGGAAATAGAGTTATAGACAGTAGAGACTCAGTAGATACTTGATAGAGTCATGGTAATAGAGTTATAGACCGTAGAGACTCAGTAGAGACTTGATAGTCATGGTAATGGAGTTATAGACAGTAGAGACTTGATAGATTCATGGTAATGGAGTTATAGACAGTAGAGACTCAGTAGAGACTTGATAGTCATGGTAATGGAGTTATAGATAGTAGAAACTTGATAGAGTCATGGTAATAGAATTATAGACAGTAGAGCCTCAGTAGAGACTTGATAGTCATGGTAATGGAGGTATAGACAGTAGAGACTCAGTAGATACTTGATAGAGTCATGGTAATAGAGTTATAGACAGTAGATACTCAGTAGAGACTTGATAGTCATGATAATGGAGTTATAGACAGTAGAGACTTGATAGAGTCATGATAATAGAGTTATAGACAGTGGACATTTGATAGAGTCATGGTAATGTAGTTATAGTCAGTACAGACTTGATAGAGTCATGGTAATATAGTTATAGACAGTAGAGACTCAGTATATACTTGATAGAGTCATGGTAATAGAGTTATAGACAGTATAGACTCAGTAGAGACTTGATAGAGTCATGGTAATATAGTTATAGACAGTAGAGACTCAGTAGATACCTGATAGTCATGTTAATAGAGTTGTAGACAGTAGAGACTCAGTAGAGACTTGATAGTCATAGTAATAGAGTTATAGACAGTAGAGACTTGATAGTCATGGTAATGGAGTTATAGACAGTTGAGAGTTGATAGAGTCATGGTAATGGAGTTATAGACAGTAGAGACTCAGTAGAGACTTGATAGTCATGGTAATGGAGTTATAGACAGTAGAGACTTGATAGAGTCATGGTAATAGAGTTATAGACAGTAGAGACTCAGTCGAGACTTGATAGTCATGGTAATAGAGTTATAGACAGTGGAGACTCAGTAGAGACTTGATATAGTCATGGTAATAGAGTTATAGACAGAGACTCAGTAGAGACTTGATAGAGTCATGGTAATAGAGTTGTAGACAGTGGAGACTCGGTAGAGACTTGATAGTCATGGTAATAGAGTTATAGACAGTAGAGACTCAGTAGAGACTTGATAGTCATGGTAATGGAGTTATAGACAGTTGAGAGTTGATAGAGTCATGTAATGGAGTTATAGACAGTAGAGACTCAGTAGAGACTTGATAGTCATGGTAATTGAGTTATAGACAGTAGAGACTTGATAGAGTCATGGTAATACGTTATAGACAGTAGAGACTCAGTAGAAAATTGATGGAGTCATGGAAATAGAGTTTTAGACTGTAGAGACTCAGTAGAGACTTGATAGTCATGGTAAAAGAGTTATAGACAGTATAGACTCAGTAGAGACTTAATAGAGGTGTGGTAATATAGTTATAGACAGTAGAGACTCAGTAGAGACTTGGTAGAGTCATGGTAATAGAGTTATAGACAGTAGAGACTTGATAGAGTCCTGATAATAGAGTTATAGACAGTGGACATTTGATAGAGTCATGGTAATGTAGTTATAGTCAGTAGAGACTTGATAGAGTCATGGTAATATAGTTATATACAGTAGAGACTCAGTATAGACTTGATAGAGTCATGGTAATAGAGTTATAGACAGTAGAGACTCAGTAGAGACTTGATAGAGTCATGGTAATATAGTTATAGACAGTAGAGACTCAGTAGATACCTGATAGTCATGGTAATATAGTTGTAGACAGTAGAGACTCAGTAGAGACTTGATAGTCATGGTAATAGAGTTATAGACATTAGAGACTCAGTAGAGACTTGATAGTCATGGTAATGGAGTTATAGACAGTAGAGAGTTGATAGAGTCATGGTAATGGAGTTAGACAGTAGAGACTCAGTAGAGATTTGATAGTCATGGTAATAGAGTTAGACAGTAGAGACTTGATAGAGTCATGGTAATAGAGTTATAGACAGTAGAGACTCAGTCGAGACTTGATAGTCATGGTAATAGAGTTATAGACAGTGGATATTTGATAGAGTCATGGTAATACAGTTATATACAAGAGAATTGATAAAGCCATGGTAATACAGTTATAGACAGTAGAGACTCAGTAGAGACTTGATAGAGTCATGGTAATAGAGTTATATACAGTAGAGACTCAGTAGAGACTTGATAGAGTCATGTTAATGGCGTTATAGACAGTAGAGACTCAGTAGAGACTTGATAGAGTTATGGTAATAGAGTTATAGACAGTAGAGACTTGATAGAGTCATGGTAATAGAGTTATAGACAGTGGAGATTTGATAGAGTCATGGTAATACAGTTATAGTCAGTAGAGACTTGATAGAGTCATGGTAATATAGTTATAGATAGTAGAGACTCAGTAGAGACTTGATAGAGTCATAGTAATAGAGTTATAGACAGTAGATACTTTATAGAGTCATGATAATACAGTTATAGACAAGAGACTTGATAGAGTCATGGTAATAGAGTTATAGACAGTGGAGACTCCGTAGAGACTTGATAGACATGGTAATGGAGTTATAGACAGTAGAGACTTGATAGAGTCATGGTAATGGAGTTATAGACAGTAGAGACTCAGTAGAGACTTGATAGTCATGAAAATTGAGTTATAGACAGTAGAGACTTGATAGAGTCATGGTAATAGAGTTATAGACAATAGAGACTCAGTAGAGATTTGATAGTCATGGTAATGGAGTTATAGACAGTAGAGATTTGATAGAGTCATGGTAATAGAGTTATAGACAGTAGAGACTCAGTAGAAACTCGATAGAGTCATGGTGATAGAGTTATAGACAGTAGATACTCAGTAGAGACTTGATAGTTATGGTAATATAGTTATAGACAGTAGAGATTTGATAGAGTCATGGTAATACAGTTATAGTCAGTAGAGACTTGATAGAGTCATGGTAATAGAGTTATAAACATTAGAGACTTGGTAGAGTCATGGTAATAGAGTTATAGACAGTGGAGATTTGATAGAGTCATGGTAATACAGTTATAGTCAGTAGAGACTTGATAGAGTCATGGTAATAGAGTTATAGAAAGTAGAGACTCAGTAGAGACTCGATAGAGTCATGGTGATAGAGTTATAGACAGTAGAGACTCAGTCGAGACTTGATAGTCATGGTAATAGAGTTATAGACAGTGGAGATTTGATAGAGTCATGGTAATACATTTATAGACAAGAGACTTGATAAAGCCATGGTAATACAGTTATAGACAGTAGAGACTCAGTAGAGACTTGATAGAGTAATGGTAATAGAGTTATATACAGTAGAGACTCAGTAGAGACTTGATAGAGTCATGGTAATAGAGTTATAGACAGTAGAGACTCAGTAGAGACTTGATAGAGTCACGGTAATAGAGTTATAGACAGTAGAGACTTGATAGAGTCATTGTAATAGAGTTATAGACAGTGGATATTTGATAGAGTCATGGTAATACAGTTATAGTCAGTAGAGACTTGATAGAGTCAGGGTAATATAGTTATAGATAGTAGTGACTCAGTAGAGACTTGATAGAGTCATGGTAATAGAGTTATAGACAATAGAGACTCAGTAGAGACTTGATAGTCATGGTAATAGAGTTATAGACAGTAGAGACTATATAGAGACTTGATAGAGTCATGGTAATAGAGTTATAGACAGTAGAGACTTGATAGTGTCATGGTAATGGAGTTGTAGACAGTAGAGACTCAGTAGAGAATTGATAGAGTCATGGTAATAGAGTTATAGACAGTAGAGACTTGATAGAGTCATGGTAATACAGTTATAGACAGACTTGATAGAGTCATGGTAATACAGTTATAGACAGTAGAGATTCAGTGAGATTCAGTAGAGACTTGATAGAGTCATGGTAATAGAGTTATAGACCGTAGAGACTCAGTAGAGACTTGATAGAGTCATAGTAATAGAGTTATAGATAGTAGAGATTCAGTAGAGACTTGATAGAGTCATGGTAATGGAGTTATAGACAGTAGAGACTCAGTAGAGACTTGATAGTCATGGTAATGGAGTTATAGACAGTAGAGACTTAATATAGTCATGGTAATAGGGTTATAGACAGTAGAGACTCCGTAGAGACTTGATAGAGTCATGGTAATAGAGTTATAGACAGTAGAGACTCAGTAGAGACTTGATAAAGTCATGGTAATAGAGTTATAGACAGCAGAGACTCACAGTAGGAGAAGCTGACTCCCAGTTTGGCTGGGTTGTTTGGGTCTTTGACCACTGCTGTCCCCTCCAGAGTCCGCACCTTACCTTTACTGGAGGCAGAGATATACACTGTTAACTCTTTTAGAAAAACCATGTCTATGAGAAAACCGTACTAGCTTTCAGTTCAGGGAGGACAGTCGACTTCTAAATGTCTATGTATGAGGTAAGGTTAGACATAGTTCAGACACACACATACACACTCAAACACAAATAAATACTAACTAGAACTGGGAGTTGAGGACTCTGATGGTGCCGTCTTCCCTCAGAGAGTAATCGGCCTGGATGCACTTCCCTCTCTCAAAGGATGCTGGAAGTTTCGCTATCTCATACCACGTGCCCAGGAACTGATAAGGGTAGGAGAAGGGGTTGTTAAAAAGGTACGCTTTAGATCACAAAAAAAGCTCTGTGTTTGTGTGTGTGTGTGTGTGTGTGTGTGTGTGTGTGTGTGTGTGTGTGTGTGTGTGTGTGTGTGTGTGTGTTTGTGTGTGTGTTTGTGTGTGTACCTGCTGCAGGTTGAAGTTGGGCTGGACGCTGGGGGTGGGGCATCGACCCCAGTGGTATGTCTGGGCGGAGACCAGAGGGAGAAGGAGGAGGATCCAAAATATAGGAAACATTTTTCTTATGGGAGAAGAGAACAGATGGGGAAGAACAGTAAAGCCATAAGGTATTGTAAAGCTGTATGCCTTTGAAGTACAGGTAACCGTGACAACAGGTTAGCGTGACTATCTGAAATCCTTTGCATTCCATCTTTTGTCCCTTGACAAGCCATCTGAGCAATTAAACTCTTCAGGCAGTCTACATGACACCTATACAGCTACACCTGTTCCTCCAGTTCCCGTCCCTGTGAACTTGTTTATATGATGGGGACACTGTGTGTGAGCCCCTATGGGAACTGTGCCCAACCCTCAGAATACAAAACATACCAGCCTCAATGGTCTTATGACCTTCATCCTACATTGAAAAACAACATCTGAATCCTGCCAGTGTGATTTAAATAGAAAGCTTTGCGCCTAAATCTCAAAGACGGGTTGTAAAAAAAGACAGGGCAAAACATAGTGTCAAAAACATAATGTTATACTGTACACTTAATAATAACGATAATACTTTTTATTTATCAGATGCCTTTCAGGACTACATAAAGGCCTACTTACTCCACTGTAGGCTAGACTACTATTTATTTCAATATGATCTGTTTACATTGACTTTTGCTACATTGACAAAGGAGTTCAGCCAAATGTCATCCCATGACGTCACACAGGGTGCGTTCGTAAATTCACTCTGTCTATCTACTCCGACTTCAGAGCACTCTCGTCTGAGTGTGCCAGAGCGCAGAATAACTGATTAATTTATGAACGCTCAACACCTGTTGAATATGGCCGGTGTCAGTGAACGTCGGCAAAAAAGCGTAATTAATGTGTTGCCAGCAGCACAGTTACAGTCACCAACGCTCTGGATAACATTAAAACAGCCTAACCAGCTCTGCTAGGGCGAGTAAAATGGTCAGAGTGAAGTGTTCTCTCATTTGTGTCGGAAAGTAGCTAGCTAGCTAGCCAACGTTAGCCAATTAAGCTTGGGTGCTTGACTGCAGTTGTGTGGTCAGAACGCTCGGATCAACCCTACTCCTCGGCCAGAGCATCCAGTGTGCGCTCTTAACGCTCCGAGAGCCGAAACGCTCTGAATTTACGAACGGACAATCTGACAACGCGCTGAATTTACGCACTCCAGATTGAATTTACGAACACAACCACAGTCACTTTACATTACTATGTTCCAAGCATGCATCATGTTTTAGATAGTATTTTTTTTTGTTTACTGTTATTTGAATATTTATCAGTTCTTACCAGTATGCTATTTACAAACTTTATCGAATGAATTTCTAGACACCCAAATATGTTACATAATAAATGTATAAATAATACTTTTTCACCATCTCCAACCTACAGACCTATAAGATAAATGTTTCTTACCTGTGCGCTTACACACTTTATCAAGAAGTAGCCACTGCACAAATATGTATATTCAGCAGAATATATTTCCTAAAGTTGCTGTATCGCTTAGGTCTCGGTATGACAGAGAGTGAGGGTGTGTCTGTCTGTCTGAGAGTGCACCCAGCACAAGGCAGGTGATTAGCGAAATTGTTGTCATGAGACCGTTCCCTCTGGGTGCAGTCTGGAGAGAGGGGGGCAAAGAGAGAGAGAAAGAGAGAGAGAATGTGTCTGTTGTGTGTTTATCAGAAGATGCTGTCTTGTCATTTAACTGCTGATTCAGGCTTTCGCCTCCTCTTATCGTTCTATTACAGGAAAATCACAGTGAGTTAGGCCCCATCCCAATAGTCTTCAAATGAACAAACAAAAGAAAACAAATGAAATATAACTTAATTATTTCATAAGATAATGTAGTTACAGTTACTAAGCTATGTGTGTGTGTGTGTGTGTGTGTGTGTGTGTGTGTGTGTGTGTGTGTGTGTGTGTGTGCGTGTGTGTGCCTGTGTGTTTGGTTTTACTATCCTTTTGGGAACAAGAATTCCACAAGGACAGTAAAACAAGGAACATTCGGAGAAGTGTGGACCTTTCGCCGGTCCCCACAAGGAAAAAGGCTATTAAAGGCTTAGGGGTTAGGTCTATGGTTAGGGTAACGGTTAAGGTTAGAATTAGGGTTAGGGGTTAGGTGTAGGGTCAGGAGTTAGGTTTAGGGGTTTGGGAATCTATTGTTTGGTCCCCACAAGGATAGTAAAACAAACGTGTGTGTGTGTCTGTGTGCCTGTGTGTTTGTTCTCAGGCCCAGCCTGTCTGATCTGAGGTCCACACTGATGGCCTCCTGGACACCATGGAGATGACTGATGACATCACTGGCAATGAGCGTGTGCAGGCAAGAATCCAGGCAAAGTCGACATGGAACAGACCTAGGGGTGTTGGATTCCAAATAAGTCAATTCACTTTCCGACTACAGCAGTCCATTCCAAGCAGTGGAAGCTGTTGAGGGGAGGATGGCTCATAATAATGGCAGGAATGGAGCGAATGGAATGGCATCAAACCATGTGTTTTTTTAAATATTTTTTTTATTTAACCTTTATTTAACCAGGTAAGCCAGTTGAGAACAAGTTCTCATTTACAACTGCGACCTGGCCAAGATAAAGCAAAGCAGTGCGATAAAAACAACAACACAGAGTTACATATGGGGTAAACAAAACATAAAGTCAAAAATACAACAGAAAATATATATACAGTGTGTGCGAATGTAGTAAGTTATGGAGGTAAGGCAATAAATAGGCCATAGTGCAAAATAGTTACAATTTCGTATTAACACTGGAGTGATAGATGTGCAAAAGATGATGTGCAAATAGAGATACTGGGGTGCAAATTAGCAAAATAAATAACAATATGGGGATGAGGTAGTTGGGTGGGCTAATTTCAGAATGGCTGTGTACAGGTGCAGTGATCGGTAAGCTGCTCTGACAACTGATGCTTAAAGTTAGTGAGGGAGATAAGTCTCCAGCTTCAGAGATTTTTGCAGTTCGTTCCAGTCATTGGCAGCAGAGAACTGGAAGGAATGGCGGCCAAAGGAGGTGTTGGCTTTGGGGATGACCAGTGAGATATACCTGCTGGAGCGCAGACTATGGGTGGGTGTTGCTATGGTGACCAGTGAGCTAAAATAAGACGGGGATTTGCCTAGCAGTGATTTATAGATTTAGAGCAGTTTGATGTATTTGATACCATTCCACCAATTCCGCTCCAGCCATTACCACGTGCCCGCTCTCCCCAATTAAGGTGCCACCAACCTCCTGTGATTCCAAGTCATATTCAGTTACAAATTGGTTAGGAATTCCCAGGCCAGTCTTAATAATCTGTGCAGGAGTAGTCCAGAGAAAAACTACTGTAGTCTGTACACAGAACCCAGTATAGATCACCTGGGAAACCTAGACACACAGAGAGAGATAGGTGAGGTAGGGGCAGGGGGTTCAGGGTTGATTTGGGGCTAGAAGCTAGGGGTGGTTGGGACTAGGTCCACGTCTCACCTTTGAAAAAGCTGACAACCAACATGGTTGGTTGGGAGGCGTTTTTTACTTTGGCCACGCCCTCAATATAGTTCGCCACCCCATTGGCCCTGTGGGGAGGAGCCTAAATATAATCATAATAATAATAATAATAATGGATTTATTTTATATAGCGCTTTTCAATACAAGAAGAATCTCAAAGTTGTTTTAAAAATAAAAACAAAACATAACAACAGGAAAATTGCTGATGCACAAACACATTTTGAAATTGCACCTTGTGTATTATACTGTTATAACTCTCAACATTAAGTTGAGAGAAATATCATATTGGTAACTAACCCCTTCTATCTGTGGTTGAGACCACTGGTAGAGACCAATGGTTTATATATACACTAGATTACTTATTGAAGGCGCTGTGTTGAAGACATCGAGCCTCAATATTGGGACTCTCCCACCATTGTAAAAAGTATTTTGGAAGCTATGGAAATGCACTTATTAATGTCTACATTCGTTTTGCCACGTTTATTCTATTACAGACACCTTAATGCATACTTTTAAATTATATTATGTGAGCTAAAACATTTTTGAGGTGACTAAAGTTACTGTCCCCATTACAGAAAAAATACTTAAATACATGTAATTTTGTCCTTGAAACATTTAATTGAAATATTGTAGAATTCCATTCGTTCCTATGGAGGACTGCTCCTTCTGGGGAGTGCCAATATGGCCGACTGGTGGCTTCAGAGCTTCTCAAGACAAAACATAGCATGAGCAATCCCAACTGAGTACCTAAAATAAAATAAATAAAAACATAGGAATCAGTCCAGTGAGTCGAGTCCAGTGATAATGAAACCGAGCACTGATTGGCTGAAGTTATAGTTGCTCGTGCGCACTACTTTGGTTAGGGAGACGGAGGTCAAGGGAGAGTAATTGGTAGGTAAATTAAACTGGAATAATTAGCTAGCTAGATAGTTAAAATACTTTTATTTAGTCAACAAAGACTTGAATCTGCCATTCATATATTACGTCACTGTTGTTAGCTAGCTACTTGATGGAAAAATATCCATTAGCTACCTAGTTTTAACATTAGCTAGCTGGTAACGTTAGCTAGTCAGTTTGCGATCACGCTTTAGCTAAAGTTAGCTTGTTCGCTAACTAAGAGAGATAAGCAACAACATTGCTATAATAGTAGCTGAAAACTGAAACTGATCACATTTTCCTGTTGAAAAGGACGGACAGCTAACTAGCTACTTAGCTTAGCCTTTGGAGGCTTGGTTGTTAGTGTGATGGCATGGGTGATGTTTATACTGTGACGTCATAAACGCCTACATGAACTGAACCTTTTTGGCATTATTTTTCAAGCTCATGAATGATGTAGCTGTCCTAGTAGATAGCTACTGACCTGTCTTTACCTCCTGACTTGTCATTTGTAACGGCACACTGTTTGAATCTTAGAAATGGTCTGAAATGGTCTGTAGCTGACAGATTTCCAGCGGCATTGGGGCTTTGAGGGAGAATGCTGCGCAGGACCGTCTCCTTCCCCATTGAGGTAATATATAGTTATATATAGAATTCGTTCATATTGTGCCAACACAAAAAAAAATGGTGTATTGTTTTGGCAACATCGGATTATTTCAGTTTCATGTCAATAAAGCTCACCTGAGTACTGTACAAGTAGTCTGCCATTTTGCTTTACAGTAATATATTTGTTAGCACTTTCAGAGATGTGTATGTAGGCTTAAAGCCTTTCCAGATGAAGTTGTTGTGGTTCTAATGTAGACGAGGCGGCTGCAGCAGCTGGGTCTATTAAACTGTGCCCCCCACGGTGTGACATCATGCTCGGTGCTCGACCTCCCAGCTCTCCTCCGAGGTCACCAGGGTTCACGACAACGGGAAGATGAGCGGCGGGGCCGGTACCGGGGGCCTGCCGAGGCTGGCCAATGGGAAGATGAACGGCGGGGCCAGTACCGGGGGCCTGCCGAGCCTGCCCAATGGGAAGATGAGCGGCGGGGCCGGTACCGGGGGCCTGCCGAGGCTGGCCAATGGGAAGATGATGGTGGGTTAGTGGTCGCACCCTCTTCTAATGGTGCGTGTCGACTTGTCGAACAATATACAATTTTGTCCAATTTGGATTATTTACCTTATCAACTCAGAGAGTGGGAAGTGGGGTGGAACTGGGGTCTTGGTTGTGAGAGTGGGAAATGAGATGGAACTGGGCTCTTGAGGTGTCAACCATGCAGTAGTAGTCAGATTCATTGACACATCAGGGATGTATGTGTAACACTTGGTCCTTTCTCTCCTCTTTCCTGTCCCCTGTGTAGGTAGCACCGGGGGACCCAGATGGAGGGATATGTATGCCAGCCCAGACCAGCTAAGGTGAACATACACACACACACAGTTATAGCCATAGCCTTCCTCTATCTGCTCAAATCTGTGTGTCCACACATTTCGCTGCTCTGTGTGTGTGTTTAGGTCAGACTCAGTGGAAGATGATGGCTATGATTATGAAGGTGAGTTTTTAATAAGTTATTGGCTGCTCTTTACAACCAATTCAAAGGTGTGTGTGTTGTGGGGTGGGGAGGGGGGGGTTGTGTGTCTGTTTTGATGTTTTGTGTGTGTGTGTGTTTCAGAGGGGAAGCAGAATGATGAGTCTGTCAGGCTGTACGTGTCAGAGGAGGAGAGGATCCTCAACTCTGCAGACCTGTGAGTGCCTTACACCCAGACAACTCCTAGCAAATACAATTGTATTTGTATTATTATTATTATTATTATTTATACAACAGGTGTAGACTTTACTGTGAAATGCTTACTTAGGAGCCCATTCCCAACAATGCAGAGTTAAAAAGTAAGAACAATTAGCAACAAAAATAAAGGAAATAGTAACACAATAATATAACAATAACGAGGCTATATATAAGGAGTAACGGTAGCAATGTGCAGGGGTATAAGGTAGTTGAGGTAATTGAGGTAATATGTACATGTAGGTAGGGGTAAAAGTGACTAGGCAATCGGGATATATAATAAACAGAGTAGCAGCAGCGAGTGTGAAAGTGTGTCTGTGTGTGTGTGAGAGTGTATGTGTCACGATCGTCTGAGGAAACGGACCAATACGCAGCGCGTGGAGTGAACATGATGACTTTATTTAAATGAAAGCAACCACGAGAACAACAAACAAATGACGATAGTGAAGTCCTACAGTGACTATGACTGAACCTGGAACAAGGAAACAAAAACCCACAAAACCAAGGTGAAACCACACAGTATAAATATGGCTCCCAATCAGAGATAACGAGCCGAACAGCTGACACTCGTTACCTCCGATTGGGAGTCATCTGACTAATCAACATCAAAACCAAACATAGAAATGAAACAACTAGATCCCCCATAGAAATACACCCAAATGAAAATGACAACCCTGGCTCACTACTAAGAGTCCCGGAGCCAGAACGTCACAGTACCCCCCCCTAAAGGCGCGGACTGCGACCGCGCCTCACAACCCTACAATAGGGGAGGGCTGGGTGGGTGTTGCTCCCCGGAGGCGGTTCCGGCTCCGGGCTTGACCACCACCCCACTATAGTTACTACCCGCTTTCTTAACCTCCTCCCAATGACCACCCTCCACTTAAACCCACCTGGATTAAGGGGCAGCACCGGACTAAGAGGCAGCACCAGGATAAGGGGCAGCACCGGACTAAGGGGCAGCACCAGGATAAGGGGCAGCACCGGACTAAGGGACAGCACCTGACTAAGGGGCAGCACCTGACTAAATGGCGGATCCTGGCTGGCTGGCTCTGGGCGGATCCTGGCGGGACGGCTCTGGCGGATCCTGGCTGGACGGCTCTGGCGGATCCTGGCTGGACGGCTCTGGCGGATCCTGGCTGGACGGCTCTGGCGGATCCTGGCTGGACGGCTCTGGCGGATCCTGGCTGGACGGCTCTGGCGGATCCTGGCTGGACGGCTCATGGCTGGCTGACGGATCTGGCTGCTCATGGCTGGCTGACGGATCTGGCTGCTCATGGCTGGCTGACGGATCTGGCTGCTCATGGCTGGCGGAAGGCTCTGGCTGATCCCGTCTGGCGGAAGGCTCTGGCTGCTCCTGTCTGGCGGAAGGCTCTGGCTGATCCGGTCTGACGGAAGGCTCTGGCTGCTCCTGTCTGGCGGAAGGCTCTGGCTGATCCTGTCTGGCGGAAGGCTCTGGCTGATCCTGTCTGGCGGAAGGCTCTGGCTGATCCTGTCTGGCGGAAGGCTCTGGCTGATCCTGTCTGGCGGAGAGCTCTAGCGGCCCCGGTCTGGCGGACGGCTCTGAAGGCTCATGGCAGACGGGCGGCTTTGCAGGCTCAGTACAGACGGGCAGTTCAGACGGCGTTGGGCAGACGGACAGTTCAGACGGGCGTTGGGCAGACGGGCAGTTCAGGCGCCGTTGGGCAGACGGGCAGTTCAGACGGCGTTGGGCAGACGGACAGTTCAGGCGCCGTTGGGCAGACGGGCAGTTCAGACGGCGTTGGGCAGACGGACAGTTCAGGCCCCGTTGGGCAGACGGCAGACTCTGGCCGTCTGAGGCGCACCGTAGGCCTGGTGCGTGGTGCCGGAACTGGAGGTACCGGGCTGAGGACACGCATCTCAGGGCTAGTGCGGGGAGAAGCAACAGGGCATGCTTGGCCCTGGGGACGCACCGTAGGCCTGATGCGTGGTGCCGGAACTGGAGGTACCGGGCTGAGGACACGCATCTCAGGGCTAGTGCGGGAAGCAGCAACAGGGCATGCTTGGCCCTGGGGACGCACATAAGGCCTAGTGCGGAGAGCAGCAACAGGGCATGCTGGACCCTGGGGACGCACATAAGGCCTAGTGCGGAGAGCAGGAACAGGCCGGGCTGGGCTGGCGACGCGCACCGTCTCCCTGGTGCGGGTGGCCGGAACAGGCCGGGCCGGGCTGGCGAAGCGCACCGTATCCCTGGTGCGTGGAGCAGGAACAGGCCGGGCTGGGCTGGCGACGCGCACCGTATCCCTGGTGCGAGTGGCCGGAACAGGCCGGGCCGGGCTGGCGAGCGCACCGTATCCCTGGTGCGTGGAGTAGGAACAGGCCGGGCTGAGCTGGCGACGCGCACCGTATCCCTGGTGCGAGTGGCCGGAACAGGCCGGGCCGGGCTGGCGAAGCGCACCCTATCCCTGGTGCGTGGAGCAGGAACAGGCCGGGCTGGGCTGGCGACGCGCACCGCATCCCTGGTGCGAGTGGCCGGAACAGGCCGGGCCGGGCTGGTGTAGCACACCGTGGACCTGGTGCTTGGAGTAGGAACAGGCCGGTCCGTACCGGGAACACACACCACTGGCCTCAACCGAGGATCAGGAACGGGCCGGACCGGACTGGCAACACACATCAGTCTTTCACGCCGTGCCACAAACACTTCCCCTCCCTCTACTCGCCAATGGCTCCCGTACTCCGTTAGCCTTCTCTCCTTTTCTCCCTGTGGCAGCCTCCTGCTGCCCAGCCGCCCAAGCCATGTGCCCCCCAAAATTTTTTTGGGGTTGCCTCCCGTCCTTCCGACGATGGCCCTGCCGATGCCGTTGCTCCTCTCACCGTCGCCTCTCCACCGTCTCGCTCCATGGTCGGCGATCCATACCATCCAGGATCTCCTCCCAAGTCCAGGACCCTTTACCGTCCAACAGTTCCTCCCATGTCCAGACCCTTTGCTCCTGGACGCGCTGCTTGGTCCTTTTATGGTGGGTTTTTCTGTCACGATCGTCTGAGGAAACGGACCAATACGCAGCGCGTGGAGTGAACATGATGACTTTATTTAAATGAAAGCAACCACGAGAACAACAAACAAATGACGATAGTGAAGTCCTACAGTGACTATGACTGAACCTGGAACAAGGAAACAAAAACCCACAAAACCAAGGTGAAACCACACAGTATAAATATGGCTCCCAATCAGAGATAACGAGCCGAACAGCTGACACTCGTTACCTCCGATTGGGAGTCATCTGACTAATCAACATCAAAACCAAACATAGAAATGAAACAACTAGATCCCCCATAGAAATACACCCAAATGAAAATGACAACCCTGGCTCACTACTAAGAGTCCCGGAGCCAGAACGTCACAGTATGTGTGTGTTGGAGTGTCAGTATAGTATGTGTGAATGTGTGGGTAGAGTCCAGTGAGTGTGCATAGAGCCAGTGCAAAATAAAAGTGGGGTCAATGCAAATAGTCCGGGTAGCCATTTGATTAACTGTTCAGCAGTCTTATGGCTTGGGGGTAGAAGCTGTTAAGGAGCCTTTTGGTCCCAGGCGCTCCGGTACTGCTTGCCATGCGGTAGCAGAGAGAACAGTCTATGTCTTGGGTGGCTAGAGTCTTTGACAATTTTTGGGGCCTTCCTCTGACCGCCTGGTATAGAGGTCCTGGATGGCAGGGACCTCAGTCCCAGTGATGTACTGGGCCGTACGCACCACCCTCTGTAGCGCTTTGCAGTCGGATGCCAAGCAGTTGCAATACGAAGTGGTGATGCAGCCAGTCAAGATGCTTTCAATGATGCAGCTGTGTAACTTATTGAGGATCTGAGGGCCCATGGCAAATCTTTTCAGCCTCCTGAGGGGGAAGAGGCGTTGTCGAGCCCTCTTAGCGACTGTGTTGGTGTGTTTGGACCATGATAGGTCCTTAGTGATCTGGGCCCGTATCCTTAAAGATTCTGAGAATCCTCTCAGAGAGCTCCTAACTTAACCTAAAAATTCCTTGCCAGGAGTTTTAGCTTAGAAGTGATTCCAGAACATTTTCAGTGAACTCTGAGCCAGGAATGGATGAAAAATCCTATCTTAGTGAGGAGGTGTGGTTGACCCCGTTGCTAGGTATGAGTCATCATTTCAAAAGCCGTGATTGGTTGATCCTACAAGTTTGATGAAAATGAACTTTTGGTGATAATGAGCAAAGGATGTACCCTCAAATCAATAAACATAATTATACACTCTAATCTTATGCAGACTATAATTGTAAATAATATTTCACATTCAAGAAAATATCTGGAAAATGAATAGTAAGCTGTAGGGGTTATAGCCTAACATTAGAATCTAAAATATGTGAAAACTTAAGCTCATTACACCCTGTTCAAATAATGATTTGTGTCTCATTTGCTCATATTAATATCCTAGCTGGCATATTTTGTACTTTCACTTCCATATGGACCCCATTGAAAACAAGATGGCCTATCTCAAGGGGCTGTCCTTAATGAAGTAGAAATTGCAACGTTACAACTCAGTGTGAACTTAACGAGGGTAACACAGCTCAGCTTTTAACAATGTCTGTGATTGCTGGCTGGTCTATTTATGAAGGCTTGTTAACAAATATCCTACAAACACAGAAAATGGAGAAAAAAAGGAATCGCAAGCCGAACTGGACTGAGGAGCAAGGTTTGTTGCTGGCCCAGTTGGTGAACGAACATAAAGGTATGTTACGAGGAAAATTTGGCCCAACTGTCACTAGCCAAGGCAAGAGGCGCGCCTGGGACACAATATCCCAAACAATCAATGCCTCTTTTCCACTGGTGGTGCGGACAGGCGACAATTGTGAGAAAAGGTGGTATGTGCTGCAGTCCAAGGCAAAAGATGAGATTGCAGCACACAAGCGGGTATCCTCACTCACAGGTGAGCAAAATACTATGGCCTACCACATAATCTGGCAATTTGCTCCTGCTGGCAAAGTTAATTTACATGCCTAAGTACTGTGTTCATTGACTGTTTCTTTCTAGGGGGTGGACCACCTGCAAAGCGGCTGTCCCAGGTGGCCGACACTGTCTTTCAAGTCCTGGGACACTCTGAGGTCAGTGTCACCGGGCTGCCAACAGGCATTGACACGTCAATGATGCAGGCCCTTGAAATGCAGCAAAGGTAGGACACAGGGTTATTCATATCAACAGTGTTTATTCATTGCAGAAGCCATTTCATGTGTTATCCATGCTCATTGTATTAAATTAATTTAATCAAAACAATAATTAAACTAGGCCTATGTATTTCTGTAGCATGGAGCCATCACAAGAACCGGGCCCATCAAGTTTGCCGCCTGAACCATCTGCAGCTGCTACTCAGGATAGCCCGGCGGATCAAACACCATTCCCATCCGCAGCACCTGCTCCGTCAGCATCCCTGCAGGAGAGAAGATTGCAACTCACAATTGATGTGTTTGAACAACAAAAAAAGTCCTTTCCCTTCAGGAGGAGTACTACCGCCTTAAAATTGAACACCTAAAAAATAAACCATTTAGAGATTGTGTTCTGTGTCTTGCATTTAACAGTTGCAGGTGATGTGCAGTAAAACTGTGGTAGTTCTTAATACCATCACAAGTTCTCAAATGACATGGGGCTACAGCTTGCCTGAAATGTAAATTTGTGAAGTTTGCCCTGTAAGGCAGTCCACTCTGGGCTAGGTTCCCCTGTGGAATGTGAATATCTTCTTCACCACCATCCTCATCGTTGTCTCCATCCTCATCCTCATCGCCATCCTCCAGAGGTTCTGCAATCTGTCTAACCTTGCAAATATTGTGTAATATTGCACAGGCTATGATGAGTTTGCTGACTTTTTTCAGGCCTCAGCCGCACCTCTCCGTGGAGAACATGAAAGCGCCTCTTAAGCTGGCCTATGCCACGCTCCACCACCGCTCTTGTTGTCTTGTGGGCCCTACAATAGAATACAGACCTTTAATTATTTGATGGAAATATTGCACTACTTGGATGCTCTAACATATTGCTTGCATTTCATTTCCATGATTTTTGTATTGTTTGGCTTACCTGTTATAGTTTAGTTGGGGCCCTTGGCGTGGCTGGAGGTAAGGTGTAAGGAGCCATGGTTTGCATGGGTAGCCACTGTCCCCTAACAAGTGGCAATTAGCTGGCACATAGCGTCTCTCAAAAAGCTGTCTGATGCCACTCTCGGAGAGCATTCTCGCATCATGTGTGGAGCCTGGCCATTTAGCCACAATGTCCAAAATCTTCCAGGCCGCATTGAACACTATTGATGCTGTGGAAATTCTTCCTGTTAACAAAGACAGCCTCGTCCTCTGATGGCGCAATTATTCTCACATGTGTTCCATCAATTACACCCACAACGCCAGGGAATCCTGCAATGTCCATAAATGCCCTTTTATGTGTGTGTAAAGTGCGGGCATCCAGCGGGAATGAAACAAATTGTGTCACAATATTAGGTTGTGACAAAGCTGTCAGTGTTTGGGTGATGACTCTGCTGACGGAGGATTGGGACAGACCCAAGTCATCACTGCTACATTGTTGCATTTTCCCTGTTGCCAAATACCTCAGGGTTGTGATTACTTTCTTCTCCGGTGTAATAGCGTTGTGGCGTCGAGTTGGTGAAGTAATTGCATCTCTAAGGAGATCCACCACAAACATGATTCCTGCACGATCCAATCTGTAGCGTCTCAATAATTCCCTGTCATCCAGTGTTTGCAGGACATCTCTCCTGCCTCCTCTGTTGGCCATTTTGTGCAGCTGCTTAGGGTAACTCCTAAGCCACTAAAAGTCATCTTCCCTGCTCTTAGCAGATCTCGCCTTAGGAGCCCTTTTAAGCGCTAGGACTCTTGAGGAATAGCTTTTATATTAACTGGGATTTTCGTGTCACTTTTAGGGGAAATTCTAAGAAAACGTCATGCCTCTGAGAATTTTCTTAGAATTTGGCCGCTAGGAGCCACTTTTTGCACAAAAATTCTTTAGAGATACGGGCCCTGGACACCAAGGCTGTTGTGATAGCAGGTGGTGTACTTACCACTTTCTAACGTGTGGGTTTGTAGGAGTTCAGAGGAGAGGCGTGATGTTCTAGCAGAGTTGGTGTATTCCCGAAGCAGACTGAAGCAATTGAACTCAGAGCTGCAGAGAACAGTGGACGTAGCTGATGACAGCAACACACTGCTACGCACCGAGAACACTGCCCTGCGCAACCAAGTCAAAGGGTAACTGTATTAGCAACCACACACACTGCCCTGCGCAACCAAGTCAAAGGGTAACTGTATTAGCAACCACACACACTGCCCTGCACAACCAAGTCAAAGGGTAACTGTATTAGCAACCACACACACTGCCCTGCACAACCAAGTCAAAGGGTAACTGTATTAGCAACCACACACACTGCCCTGCGCAACCAAGTTAAAGGGTAACTGTATTAGCAACCACACACACTGCCCTGCGCAACCAAGTCAAAGGGTAACTGTATTAGCAACCACACACACTGCCCTGCGCAACCAAGTCAAAGGGTAACTATATTAGCAACCACACACACTGCCCTGCGCAACCAAGTCAAAGGGTAACTGTATTAGCAACCACACACACTGCCCTGCACAACCAAGTCAAAGGGTAACTGTATTAGCAACCACACACACTGCCCTGCACAACCAAGTCAAAGGGTAACTGTATTAGCAACCACACACACTGCCCTGCACAACCAAGTCAAAGGGTAACTGTATTAGCAACCACACACACTGCCCTGCGCAACCAAGTCAAAGGGTAACTGTATTAGCAACCACACACACTGCCCTGCGCAACCAAGTCAAAGGGTAACTGTATTAGCAACCACACACACTGCCCTGCACAACCAAGTCAAAGGGTAACTGTATTAGCAACCACACACACTGCCCTGCACAACCAAGTCAAAGGGTAACTGTATTAGCAACCACACACACTGCCCTGCACAACCAAGTCAAAGGGTAACTGTATTAGCAACCACACACACTGCCCTGCACAACCAAGTCAAAGGGTAACTGTATTAGCAACCACACACACTGCCCTGCACAACCAAGTCAAATGTAACCATCAATCAGTCAGTCTGTTCATCATTATTTGTGTGTGTGTGTTTGTCAGGATGAAGCAGTCAATCCATGAATCAGAGCAGCTGATGGATGAACTGGAGGAGATCCGGAGCCTATTGGTTGAGAAGGACGATGCTACGGGCAACCTGGAGGCCTACATCAAACAACTGGTGGGTAACCAGGAAGTGGTGTACAGCAATAGTAAACAAGAAACCATCAGTGGAGGCTGCTGAGGGGAGGACGGCTCATAATAATGGCTGAAATGGAGCGAATGGCATCACATAGAAACCATGTGTTTGATACCATTCCACTGATTCCGCTCCAGACATTACCACGAGGCCATCCTTCCCAATTAAGGTGGAAACCATATATACAGTATCTCACAAAAGTGAGTACACCCCTCACATTTTTGTAAATATTTGAGTATATATTTTCATGTGACAACACTGAAGAAATGACACTTTGCTACAATGTAAAGTAGTGAGTGTACAGCTTGTATAACAGTGTAAATTTGCTGTCCCCTCAAAATAACTCAACACACAGCCATTAATGTCTAAACCGCTGGCAACAAAAGTGAGTACACCCCTAAGTGAAAATATCCAAATTGGGCCCTTAGTGTCAATATTTTGTGTGGCCACCATCATTTTCCAGCACTGCCTTAACCCTCTTGGGAATGGAGTTCACCAGAGCTTCACAGGTTGCCACTGGAGTCCTCTTCCATGATGACATTACGGAGCTGGTGGATGTTAGAGACCTTGCACTCCTCCACCTTCTGTTTGAGGATGCCCCACAGATGCTCAATAGGGTTTAGGTCTGGAGACATGCTTGGCCAGTCCATCACCTTTACCCTCAGCTTCTTTAGCAAGGCAGTGGTCGTCTTGGAGGTGTGTTTGGGGTCGTTATCATGTTGGAATACTGCCCTGCGGCCCAGTCTCCGAAGGGAGGGGATCATGCTCTGCTTCAGTATGTCACAGTACATTTTGGCATTCATGGTTCCCTCAATGAACTGTAGCTCCACAGTGCCGGCAGCACTCATGCAGCCCCAGACCATGACACTCCCACCAACATGCTTGACTGTAGGCAAGACACACTTGTCTTTGTACTCCTCACCTGGTTGCCGCCACACACACTTGACACCATCTGAACCAAATAAGTTTATCTTGGTCTCATCAGACCACAGGACATGGTTCCAGTAATCCATGTCCTTAGTCTGCTTGTCTTCAGCTAACTGTTTGCGGGCTTTCTTGTGCATCATCTTTAGAAGAGGCTTCCTTCTGGGACGACAGCCATGCAGACCAATTTGATGCAGTGTGCGGCGTATGGTCTGAGCACTGGCAGGCTGACCCCCCACCCCTTCAACCTCTGCAGCAATGCTGGCAGCACTCATACGTCTATTTCCCAAAGACAACCTCTGGATATGACGCTGAGCACGTGCACTCAACTTCTTTGGTCGACCATGGCGAGCCCTGTTCTGAGTGGAACCTGTCCTGTTAAACCACTGTATGGTCTTGGCCACCGTGCTGCAGCTCAGTTTCAGGGTCTTGGCAATCTTCTTATAGCCCAGGCCATCTTTATGTAGAGCAACAATTATTTTTTTCAGATCCTCAGAGAGTTCTTTGCCATGAGGTGCCATGTTGAACTTCCAGTGACGAGTGTGAGAGCGATGACACCAAATTTAACACACCTGCTCCCCATTCACACCTGAGACCTTGTAACACTAACAAGTCACATGACACCGGGGAGGGAAAATGGCTAATTGGGCCCAATTTGGACATTTTCACTTAGGGGTGTACTCACTTTTGTTGCCAGCGGTTTAGACATTAATGGCTGTGTGTTGAGTTATTTTGAAGGGACAGCAGATTTACACTGTTATACAAGCTGTACACTCACTACTTTACATTGCAGCAAAGTGTCATTTATTCAGTGTTAATAATAATATAATATTCAGTGTTGTCACATGAAAAGATATACTCAAATATTTACAAAAATGTGAGGGGTGTGCTCACTTTTGTGAGATACTGTATATGACAAATAAAACCAGGCAACTGAACACACCTGATTTGACCAATCACCTCACCAACTGAGCTAATTGGTCAATATGAAGTAACTTGGGAAGAAAGTATTAATAAACTGATGGTGAGAAATACAACTGTTTTCAGGAGAAAGAGAAGGAGATTTTGGAGGACCAGATCGAGACCATCGGCAGTGAGGTATGTTGACCTAACCCTTTGACCCTGTTAGAACAGACAAACTGAAAGTTTTACTGGCCAGCCAATATGGAGGCATAATATACATTGTTTGTCCTCAAAACATCACATAACGTTTCTATTCTATTCTCTCGGTCTGTCTGTCTTTCACCCCTAGATGTCCCGTATTATACCAGACAGAGCCACTGACAAGAAGAAGATCACTAACCTCAGCCAGGCTCTACAAGCCTTACAGGTAACTCACACACACACTCAGGGGTATCCTACCACCAGATCAGAGGGGGGTCATTTGTTCCAGCCCTAATAGTAAATCGTAACGTGTGTGTGTGTGTGTGTGTGTGTGAGAAACAGCTTCAGCTCGAGGAGAGCAGACTCGCTTTGGATCACAGGGATGAGGTCATATGTAAGGTAGGTGACAACTACGTATTGAAGATAATGTTTACATTTGAAATATGCCCTAAATACCCAATAAATGTAAACGTTTTTCTTTAGACATGCTACATGGCTTGCCAGTTTAAATGTGGTCCATTGCAGTCTATTAGCTGGCTGGCCAGTGCTCAACATCCCTTTGTGTGTGTGTGTCTCTCCTACAGAAGGACTTTGTTGTTGAGCAGCTGGAGCAGTCCCTTACAGAGTACTCCTCCATCGCACAGGTACATCACACACACACATTTTACATACGCCTGATACAGACCTCACACACACATATTTAACTGATATACAATCTGGGCTTTATGTGTGTGTGTTTCTCTGTTCTCAGGATCTGAAGGAGAAGATGAAGGATCTGGAGAGCCAACTGGCAGAGGCCCTAGTGTAACTACACACACACACACAATCATAACATCCCTCACACATCACTCTCTAATTTTGTCACATATTGTTTGTAATAGCTCATACCCTCTCTCTCTTTCCCCATGTCTTTCTCTCTTTCTCTGTCTGTAGTAATGGAGGAGAGGGGGGTTACATGGCATTAGATGGGACTCTGTCTGCAGCCACTCAGCGCTCCATCTCTCTAGGGGAGGAACTGGGTCTACTGCCACCCATAATGGTGGGTCACATACACACACACGACCAATCACTCTCTGCATCTTTCCCCAAAGTGCAGAAGTGCTTGTCTGTAGTGTTTGTCTCCACTGTGTGGTGATCAATTAGTACTACAGGACAATGTGAGTTTAGGGTTTGGTAGGGCTTAGCTGGGAGACAGTAGCGGTGTTCGAATACTCATACTAACCGCACTAACTGTACTATTTGTGACGTGAATTGAGTGTATAGTATGTTTATTGGTCATAGTATGGATATGGTTAGTATGCCAAAAGTTCCCTGATGTCGTAATAAATTCGCCAAAATACGAAGTATACATACAGTGGAAACTATTTCCGTGCTTTTAGGGCCCATAATGCAATTATTCAGAAAATGGGCGCGGCTTCATAACTTTTCAGATTTTAAGAAAATATACAGCCGAAGTCCGACGAGAGCGGATACAAATTAATTGCTTTAACTAATTATGACAAATGTTAAGAAAGTGTTGTGCAATGTAACAAAGTAATGACTTTTCAAATAAGTTACACGTTATGTTGGCTACGCTATCCTTACGAACTGCATAGCATTACGGCAGAATGTACCGGTATGTTAGCTAGTTACCTAACATTAGTTGGCTACTAATACATCGAACTTGCCAGGCAGTATATCTAACTAACGTTTATTGACTTGATTATTTACAAAATTCTTAGTTAAGTGGTATAGTCGTTGTGCGTTTCAATGGGCATTGTTAATTCTGGCTATCTACTCCGATTTCAGAACACTCTCGCGCAGAATAACTGATGAATTTACGAACGCTCAACACCAGTTGAATATGGCCTGTGTCAGTAAACGTCGGCAAAAAAAAAGCGTAATTAAATTGTTGCCAGCAGCACAGTTACAGTCACCAACGCTCTGGATAACATAAAAACAGCCTAACCAGCTCTGCTAGGGCGAGTAAAATGGTCAGAGTGAGGTGTTCTCTCATTTGTGTCTGGAAGTAGCTAGCCAGTTAGCTTGGGTGCTTGACTGCCGTTGAACGCTCGGATCAACCTACTCCTCGGCCAGAGCTTCCAGTGTGCGCTTTGAATTTACGAACGGACAATCTGACAGCGCCCTAGATTTACGAACGCCCAGAGCGCACTCTGGCACTCCAGATTGAATTTACGAACACATCCGAAATCGTAAAATGTTTAGCTAGTCATTTGTTATGCTAACAAGTTAGCAAGAGGTTGCATAGCAACAACATCAACTTCCGGTAGATAGGCGAAGCTCAAGTACGCTCAACTGAAACGATACCGTTCGTTTACAGTATACTAAAATAAACAAATAGTTTACAGTATACTAAAATAAACAAATAGTATGTAGTATACATTGTTAGTATGGGTATTCGAACACAGCTAGTGTTTTCACACCAGTGAATGAGGACAGGCTCATTGTAATGGCTGGAATGGAATTTTTGGAACAGATTTACACATGTGGTTTCCATATGTTTGATACTACCATTTATTATATTCCAGCCTTTACAATGAGCCCCTCCTACAGCTTTACACACACACACCCACACCCTGGGGGAGAGACGCTGTTGTTAAATGCGTGTGTTCACTTCCTACCCCAGGAGGACTCCTGTGATGGGGAGGAGAAGATAGAGGAGGAGCAGAGAGTGGAGGAGAGGGTAGAAAGAGAGGCGGATGAGAAGAAGGCAGAGGTGGTTAAGGAGGAGAAACAGATGCTAGAGGAGAAGAGTGTTGTGTGGTCAGATCTGGTGGGAGGTGTCCGAGCAGCAGGAGGTTTCACCCTGGGTTTCCTGGTTCCTCTGGGTGTCCTGGTCTCCATTGTCCCCGGCTGCTACAACCACTGTACAGGACTGGGCTTCACCGACACTTTCTGGTCTACAGCCAGAAACCTCATACAGCCATACTGCAATGTGCACCACATAGGGCTCCCCCCGCTGTAATACACACCAGAGGGGGCTGTAGACTATAGGAGCTATAGGAGGACTGGCTCATTGTAATGGCTGGAATGGAATTATCTACCTACCAACCAACACGCATATCTACATACATAACTACCAACATACACACACACACACACACACACACAATAATAAAACTCCAACCCTGATCTTCAACCCTCCTGCTGTCAACCCTTAGCTAAACTAAATAAACTGGAATACTGCATCATACATGGACAACTAGTTGTATTTTAAATGGAAAAAGTAGAGTAGATTTTACAATGCGTTTTTTTTTTATGCACATTTTAAATGACATTTTAAAGGTTGGACTCGATGTTGTTAATGTTTTATTTTTTGTCTAATTTCTGTATAGGGTTCTGTACAGAAATGCACTGCCACATCACAGTCTACTCTGTCATTTAATTATTTTAAGCATAACATTCTTGTTGTTTTTCCCTGGTTTGGATTGAAAATATTATTTACATTTAAATAAAGAGACTTGTAAACAGTAAGGTCGAAGATTTTTCATAACTAACCCAAGCTAGACCAGAGCCTGTCGTTTACAATGGGAGTAAATTAATCATAGTGGGCAGAACAAGCACGAGCTAGTGAGATCCTATTGGCGTGTTCTAGCATCTATTTGCATATTTCTGTTAGGGAACGCCTACTCTGTGAAGTGGAAGTGTACAATAACTCAATTCGCCCTTAAACTCCTAAACAAAGCAATTTTTTAAAACTGTGGCAAAGTATGCAAAACGCAGTCCACTCTGTTTATTACAGATTCTAGTTTTGCAAACAGAAAACTGTATGCAGATCAAATGTTTCGTTGATGAGAAAATGTACTTACTTATTATTAAAATTTGAAAAATGTTTGCCAAAATCCATCACGCTCCATCTTCCCCACTGCCAGTCATTGGGCTTCCTCTCATCACCATATTTGGTAGTGAGTGGAAACGCCAACCGGATGCTTCACATTTATACATCTGGTGAAATATTTGGCTCATTGTTCTATCTGTGGTTGTAACGTGTTTGTCTTTCCATTTCATGTAAAAATCTGGATGTAACAAAGAAACGGACAAAAATGTATATAGAGCTCGCCAGTTTATAATCTTAAAAACCGCAAATGAGTTACCTCTGGTTCGTTCAGCCATTCCTATGGGAAAATGAATGGGTAAAGAACAGTTTTGGGATAAACGCAGAAAATAAGGTTGGAGGTTTAGGATATCTTATACGTTTTGTTCTATGATATATCAGTCAGTTAACTTTTCCTTTATGAATTATGAAGCCTGTATGTGCTTTTTTTAAATTACAAAAATGCTTCAAAATTCACAAAAAGACGCCATTACTATTGCTCTCTATTTCCAAACTTCGCGAGACTTGAGTCGTGCAATGACGTAATCAGAAAATGGCTACTCAGTCAAAGGGATTATAAGGTATTGTCATTTTACACACATTTAAAAACCGTTTCTGTGCTTAATTGCTACATATCATATGTTTTTAATGATATATGTATCCGTGTGATTACGCAACCGAATGCTCCGTAATTTTAAAACTTCCCAATGTAGTTTACCGCGCACTCCTCGTCGCATTTCGAAATAAGAGCCCTTTGTTATTAACGTTAGCGCGCTCATCCGCGATAATCAAATGGGCCTAACCTAGCTAAACTTCACATTAAGTAATTGGTTTCAAGCTCCATAAACGTTTTTGTGGCCAGTATACAAGGATATTTATTTATTCAAAATCATTCACAATATCATTGATATAATCATGGTAAAAAATAATGTAGCTGATTTGCGCGGATTCCTGTGGGGGCAGGAAGCCATCGTAGGATTCGTGATGAACTTTTATTTTCATAACGTTAACGTTACTCTGGCATCTACCGTGTAGCTGCAGAGTAGGATGAGATGAGTGTTTCCGTTGTAATGTGTATTAATTTCAATCATTTAATTTTATCCCAACAGAACAACACCTGGTATTTTCAACCAAACAATAACACCTATTATAAAGGGTGAGTATGTGTATTTATGTAAATGTAGCTACATTTATATCCTGCTGGGGGAGACACAAGTAAAGAACCAATAAAATTAAGAGCAAAGGGAATAGTTGCTAGATGAATAGATAAGCCAAATATTTTGGTTGAGAAAAGATGGACAAGTAGAAATGTTTTAAATATTCTTGATGAAGTGAAATAGTAAGGTTGTGAAAAGACAATGGTAGTAATATATTTAATTCGCATAAAAGAGATTGGGAAACACTTTAAATACTGGCAGTCTGAGGTTGGCTCTGTCCTAGCCTGCACTGTTAGTGAAAAATTACTCAAATTAACCAGCAACAACCTTGCAAACACAACCTCCTATGCCATAAAGATTTATTAGTATAGGTGAAGCACTATTAGTTAAAAAAAAAAACCCCCATTGAAATTAATTCTCCTCCCTGCAGTTTGACCTCGGCGTGACCCTGGAAGCAGTGATGTCACAGCAGGCCCACAGCGAGCACCTGTTGGAGCAGCTGCGTTGGCAGCGGGAAAGCAACGTTCTGTGTGACATCACGGTCGTTGTGGGCGACACACTGTTCAGAGCGCACCGTAATGTCCTGGCGGCGTTCAGCGGGTTCTTCTCGGCACTGCCTGACAGAGGTCACCGGGTCACGACCCTTAACCCTGAGTTTGTCAGTGAGCAGGCCCTGGACATCCTGCTGAAATACATCTATACTGGAGAACTACACACTGACAGGTAGGTACATCACTACACTGGTGTGTACAAGGCTAATTTAGCAATAGTTGTGGAAACACTTCACCAAATCAAAAGGTGTGTAAGCTCCCTTATTCACTACTTCCCCTGAATAATACTACTACACCACCATATTAGTGTCACAATAACTATGTATAATACAGTATTGTTGTTCATCTGTTGTTATTGCTCTCTTGTTTATGTGTGGTTGACGATAACAGTGAGGGGTCGGAGGCTGTGCTGAGAGCGGCGGTATTCCTGGGGATGAGGGAGGCAGAGCGTCTCCTGAAAGACAAGACAGACAGCCAACAGGAGACGAGGATAGAGTCAGCCCCACCCACCCCCTCCGCTCCCTCACCCCCCTCCCCTCTCTTACCCCCCAGCCCAGAGGCAATCAAACCTCTGTCTGGAGTGGGGTCGGTAGAGAAGGATGAGGAGAGGGAAGATCCAGAGTACACCCCTCCCTCTCCAAGCCCCCCAACATCCCCCCGAAGAGGAGCCAGGAAGAGGAAGGGGAGAAAGCCCAAGGCCTCACCTAGAAACCAGACCTCACCTAGAAACCAAACCTTGCCAAGTAGCCAAACATCAGCTAGCCATGATGACATCCCAGATGACGCAAAAGTCACCCAGCCTCAGAGGGGTAGGGGGAGAGGCAGGGGGAGAGGGAGGGGGAGAGGGAGAGGGAGAGGAAGGGGTAGGGATCTGTCGTTAGAAGAGTCAGACCTTCAGATCGTCGAGGAGAACCAGTCAGACCTCAGCCCATCGTCACTGAAACTTGTCAAGAGGAAGAGGAGGAGCAGTGGAGAGAGGAGAGGAGGAAAGAGAGGGAGGGGCAGAGGAAGAGGGAAACTGAAGGAGAACCGATCAAGCGATGGAGAGGGGGATGAGGGAGAGAGGGGGAGGGAGGGAGATGAGGAGGGGAAGGCTGGGTTGAAGAGCCAGCAGGTGAAAGAGAAGCCAGTGTGTGCTGAGTGTAACAAAGAGTTTTCTGAGATCAGTAGTCTGAGGAGACACATGAGGATCCATAAAGGAGTAAAACCTTTCCAGTGTCTCTTCTGTCCCCGAGCTTTCACACAAGGAAACCAGCTCAAGACTCACCTCCGTATACACACAGGTGAGACACACAAATACACACCAAGCATACACACAGGTGACACCCTAACTCTCTCTCTGCCTTTCTAGGAGAGAAGCCATTTGGATGTTCTCAGTGTGACAAGGGTTTTGCCCAGAAGTGTCAGTTGGTGGCTCACCGTCGAATGTACCACGGAGAAGAGAAACCTTACACCTGTGAACAATGTGGGCTGCAGTTCGCTACCTCATCTAACTACAAGATACACAGCAGGTAGGATGGTGTGGAGAGAAGACCTATTTGTGTTTATCTATCTAACTGTGTGTGTGTCCATGTGTGTGTCCATATAGGAAGCACAGTGGAGAGAAGCCGTATGTGTGTGAACAGTGTGGTAAGGGTTTTGCCCAGGCCAGTACTCTTACCTATCACATGAGGATCCACACAGGAGAGAAACCTTACCAATGTGACGCCTGTGGGATGGCCTTCTCCGTCTCTTCCTCTCTCATCACACACAAACGCAAACACACAGGTAACACACTCACGCAAAGAGAAATTACCAGTGAAATTAGACTTGACGGTGTGTGTGTGTGTGTGTGAGCATGGGTTCCTGTCTTCTCTGACGTGTGGTTGTCTGTGTGTTTTCCAGGTGAAGCTCCACACGAGTGTCTGGTGTGTCAGAGGGCCTTCATTACCAAACGAGAACTCAACAAACACTCTCGCATCCACACCGGTGAGTCTACGTAACGTACACGCACGCACGCACGCACGCACACACACACACACACACACACACACGTTAAAACCAACTACTTTGACTTCATGAAAATATCAAATCAACGTTTATTGGTCACGTGCACTGGTTACAGGGTGTAACACTGGTGGTTACAGGGTGTAACACTGGTGGTTACAGGGTGTAACACTGGTGGTTACAGGGTGTAACACTGGTGGTTACAGGGTGTAACACTGGTGGTTACAGGGTGTAACACTGGTGGTTACAGGGTGTAACACTGGTGGTTACAGGGTGTAACACTGGTGGTTACAGGGTGTAACACTGGTGGTTACAGGGTGTAACACTGGTGGTTACAGGGTGTAACACTGGTTACAGGGTGTAAACGGTACAGTGAAATGCTTAGTTGCAAGCTCTCAAATAGACAAGTTATATAAAAATAAAAAATAAATAGTAATGTTTGCAATATATCACAGTAAGAGTATACAGTATAGACTATGAAGTGTGCTAAAGTGAGTAGTGACATGGTTGAGCAGCTTAGATAAATACATAGTAACAGAAACAGAGTGAGTGTGTGACTGACAAGTGCCAAGTTTCTAGCTGTCAAATCCCTTACTGTCTGTTAGTTGTCGGTAGATCTACTGTGTTCTAGAAGGGTTTCTGCCCAGGAGTGGAGAGAGAGAGAGGAGGAAACACAGGTTGGAGAGAGAGAGGAGGAAGAGGAGAGAGATGTGTAGGTAAAGAACAGAGGATGGAGAAGAAGGCATGCTATAAAAGTAGAAGGTCGACTGATAAAGGACTTTATATGGAGATTATAGATGGGGCCCTTTGCTTTTCATGACCATGTGACTTGACCAGGAAAAGACTCCTGGCCCTAGTTGTAGAGCATGAGGAGAGATGTGCGGTGTGTGTGTGTGTGTAGGTGGAGGGCCAGCTGTTAAGCAGCGTGTGACATGTGAGCTGTGTGGAAACACCTACGCTGGCATGAGCAGCCTGAAGAAACACCAAGAGAGACAACACTTAGGTGAGATTCTGTCTCTGTGTCTTCTATCCTTTTACCATCTACACTGTCTTGCAAAAGTATTCAGACCCCTTGGATTTCTTCACATTTTATTGTGTTACAAAGTGGGATTAAAATGTTTTTTTTTTATGAATAAATTGTCAACAATCTACACAAAATACAGTATTTATTTATTTATTTTTATTAATAGAAATGTAATAACTAAAATATAGTCTTTGCATACGTATTCAGCTCCCTGAGTTAATACATGTTATAAACACCTTTGGCAGCGATTACAGCTGTGAGTCTTTTTGGGTATGACGCTACAAGCTTGGCAGACCTGTATTTGGGGAGTTTCTCCCATTCTTCTCAAGCTCTGTCAGGTTGGATGGGGAGCGTCGCTACACAGCTATTTTCAGGTCTCTCCAGAGGTGTTCGATCGGGTTCAAGTCCGGGCTCTGGCTGGGCCACTCAAGGACATTCAGAGACTTGTCCCGAGGCCATTCCTGCGTAGTCTTGGCTGTGTGCTTAGGGTCATTGTCCTGTTGGAAGGTGAACCTTCGCCCCAGTCTGAGGTCCTGAGCGCTCTGGAGCAGGTTTTCATCAAGGATCTCTGTACTTTGCTCTGTTCATCTTTCCCTTAATCCTATCTCCCAGTCCCTGCTGCTGAAAAACATCCCCACAGCATAATGCTGCCACCCATGCTTCACCGTAGGGATGGTGCCAGGTTTCCTCCAGACGTGACGCTTGGCATTCAGGCCAAAGAGTTCAATCTTGGTTTCATCAGACCAGAGAATCTTGTTTCTCATGGTTGGCAAACTTCAAGCGGGCTGTCATGTGCCTTTTTACTGAGGAGTGGCTTCCGTCTGGCCACTCTACAATAAAGGCCTGATTGGTGGAGTGCTGCAGAGATGGTTGTCCTTCTGGAAGGTTCTCCTATCTCCACAGAGGAACTCTGGAGCTCTGACAGAGTGACCATTGGGTTCTTGGTCACCTCCCTGACCAAGGCCCTTCTCCCCCGATTGCTCAGTTTGGCTGGGCGGCCAGCTCTAGGAAGAGTCTTGGTGGTTCCAAACTTCTTCCATTTAAGAATTATGGAGGCCGCTGTGTTCTTGGGGACCTCCAATGCTGCAGAAATGTTTTGGTACCCTTCCCCAGATCTGTGCCTCGACACAATCCTGTCTCTGAGCTCTACGGACAATTCCTTCGACCTCATGGCTTGGTTTTTGCTCTGACATGCATTGTCAACTGTGGGACCTTTTATATAGACAGGTGTGTACCTTTTTCAAATCATGTCCAATCAATTGAATTTACCCCAGGTGGACTCCCAAGTTGTAGAAATATCTCAAGGATGATCAATGGAAACAGGATGCACCTGAGCTCAATTTCGAGTCTCATAGCAAAGGGTCTGAATACTTATGTAAATAAGGTATGGGGTATTGTGTTTAGATTGAAGAGGGAAAAACATGTATTTAATCCATTTTAGAATAAGGCTGTAACGTAACAATATACGGAAAAAGTCAAAGGGTCTGAATACTTTCCGAATGCACTGTATGTATGGGGGACAGAGGAAGGGTTAGTCATTTAAAAACCATGTCAACCCCTATTATTTCACACAGTCCATATAACTTAATATGTGATTTGTTAAGCCAAATTCTACTTCTGAACTAATTTAGGTTTGCCTAAACAAAGGGTCTGAATACTTATGCAACAACTATATTTAAGTTATACATTTTTTATTTATAAAACACAATATTTTTCTTCCACTTGACATTACAGAGTATTTTGTGTAGATTGTTGACAAAAAAATGACAATGAAATCTATTTTAATCCCACGTTGTAACACAATAAAATGTGAAGAAATCCAAGGGGTTTGAATACTTTTGCAAGGCACTGTATATCTATGTTAAAAGATGTGTTAAGATTTTGTATAATGTCAGCTAATAGTGCTCACGAGGCAAAACGGGCCCCCGAAAATTGTTTGCTATTGTGTACGTCATCCATTTTGTATGATATGTTACGTCCTGCAATTCACAGGATATGTTACGAATTCGTAAGTGCTTAAGATCCCGTTCAGTCTCTTTAACGTGTGTGTGTTCCTGTGTGTTCTCCAGCTCCAGTGGCTGTTCCAGAAGGTGTTCTCCTCCACAACATTCCTATTGACCACCAGGGAATGATCTCCCGCGATGCGCCCAGCCCTGTGCCTGAGGAACCAGACAACCCTAACCCTGACCCCGAGGAACCAGACAACCCTGACCCTGAGGAACCAGACAACCCTGACACCGATTACAACCCTGACCCCGAGGAACCGGACAACCCTGAGCCTGTGACCCCTAACTTGAGCCCTAACCCTCTCCGTGTTCTAGTGGAGCAGCTGCATACATCTTCCCTCTCCTTCTCTTCCCCAGCCTCGCCTGCCGAAAATATGGAGCAGATCATCATCATTAGAACTTTGGACAACGACCTCTGCCCTGACTTGACCAACTCTGACCCCTCACTCTAACCCAGACCCTAACGTTACTCTCAGGCTTGGAGTCGATCCACCGTTTCAACTGGATCACCTGGACCTACAGGATCCAACATGAATCAGCTGTAGTCAGATATATAACTGTGTGAATAGTGGCGATGTTGACAAACGTTGATATGTCATGTAATTCTCTCCGTCGCCGATCTAAAAGTATTTTATTTTTATGCTGTTTTAAATTGCTATTGCTGTATACAGTTAAGTGAGATAGTCACTGAGGATCTACCCACAGAAAAGCCAGGCTCACCGTTTGCTGGCTTTGCATTTCTCTACACAGCCATTCCTGATGGTTCTCTGTTCAATGTTCTGGTTTTAAACCCACGTCTCAGTAACATGGGGCTTATGTCTTATGGAAGCTAGAGGTAACATTGAGATTGGATGGTTATTTATGAAAAGTTAATGTGTTTTTTTCAATTCAACAGCTTCTTTATTCTGAGGAATAAATATCTGAAATCTTTGCGCTTTCTCATCCTTTCCACAAAATGACAGTATCTTTTATAGATGGACCACTAGAATGCAATTTAGCCCTTGAACATTTTACATCAGTGTGGATTAAAGAGAGGTAACGTTTTTAAATACTGTTAATTTTTTAAACAATTTCAGATAATTAAATCTAATGAATGTTGGCGTGCGTTTTTCCCTTGCATTTTGGTTTTCCCAGCGCCTGTGTTGCCATAGGAATGTAACATTGGCCTGGTATTTTAGATATTCGCAGCTAGCCTAGTCTCTCTTCTATGGTTAGTATTACAGAGGTTTGTTTACTAATCTGTTTGCCAAGAAAAAAAACTACCAGCCAATCGATACATTTTAGAATTCCTGAAAGAGACTGAGGGGAAGACAGGGTAGGTTCGCAGCATCATGCACAGTTCATTTTCTAGACGCAAAAGCAACTTCTTGTACTGACGTTCACTTTTCCTTCATGAACGAGCTTGACCAACCCCTGCCTGTCTGTCTGCATTCTGTAGAAACATCACACTCAAACTGACTGAACTAACAAAATCCAGAAAATCACATTGTATGATTTTTAAGTAATGAATTTGCATTTTATTGCATGACATAAGTATTTGATACATCAGAAAAGCAGAACTTAATATTTGGTACAGAAACCTTTGTTTGCAATTACAGAGATCATACGTTTCCTGTAGGTCTTGACCAGGTTTGCACACACTGCAGTAGGGATTTTGGCCCATTCCTCCATGCAGATCTCCTCTAGAGCAGTGATGTTTTGGGGCTGTCGCTGGGCAACACGGACTTTCAACTCCCTCCAAAGATTTTCTATGGGGTTGAGATCTGGAGACTGGCTAGGCCACTCCAGGACCTTGAAATGCTTCTTACGAAGCCACTCCTTCGTTGCCCGGGCGGTGTGTTTGGGATCATTGTCATGCTGAAAGACCCAGCCACGTTTCATCTTCAATGCCCTTGCTGATGGAAGGAGGTTTTCACTCAAAATCTCATGATGCATGGCCCCATTCATTCTTTCCTTTACACGGATCAGTCGTCCTGGTCCCTTTGCAGAAAAACAGCCCCAAAGCAGGATGTTTCCTCCCCCATGCTTCACAGTAGGTATGGTGTTCTTTGGATGCAACTCAGCATTATTTGTCCTCCAAACACGACGAGTTGAGTTTTTACCAAAAAGTTCTATTTTGGTTTCATCTGACCATATGACATTCTCCCAATCCTCTTCTGGATCATCCAAATGCACTCTAGCAAACTTCAGACTGGCCTGGACATGTACTGGCTTAAGCAGGGGGACACGTCTGGCACTGCAGGATTTGAGTCCCTGGCGGCGTAGTGTGTTACTGATGGTAGGCTTTGTTACTTTGGTCCCAGCTCTCTGCAGGTCATTCACTAGGTCCCCCCATGTGGTTCTGGGATTTTTGCTCACCGTTCTTGTGATCATTTTGACCCCACGGGGTGAGATCTTGCGTGGAGCCCCAGATCGAGGAAGATTATCAGTGGTCTTGTATGTCTTTCATTTCCTAATAATTGCTCCCACAGTTGATTTCTTCAAACCAAGCTGCTTACCTATTGCAGATTCAGTCTTCCCAGCCTGGTGCAGGTCTACAATTTTGTTTCTGGTGTCCTTTGACAGCTCTTTGGTCTTGGCTATAGTGGAGTTTGGAGTGTGACTGTTTGAGGTTGTGGACAGGTGTCTTTTATACTGATAACAAGTTCAAACAGGTGCCATTAATACAGGTAACGAGTGGAGGACAGAGTTGCCTCTTAAAGAAGTTGTTACAGGTCTGTCAGAGCCAGAAATCTTGCTTGTTTGTAGGTGACCAAATACTTATTTTCCACCATAATTTGCAAATAAATTCATTAAAAATCCTACAATGTGATTTTCTGGATTTCTTTCTCTCAATTTGTCTGTCATAGTTGACGTGTACCTATGATGAAAATTACAGGCCTCTCTCATCTTTTTAAGTGGGAGAACTTGCACAATTGGTGGCTGACTAAATACTTTTTTTCCCCACTGTATATGTGCTTTCTTGAGCAGGGGGACCTTGCGGGCGCTGCAGGGTTTCAGTCCTTCACGGCGTAGTGTGTTACCAATTGTTTTCTTGGTGACTATGGTCCCAGCTGCCTTGAGATCATTGACAAGATCCTCCCGTGTAGTTCTGGGCTGATTCCTCACCGTTCTCATGATCATTGCAACTCCACGAGGTGAGATCTTGCATGGAGCCCCAGGCCGAGGGAGATTGACAGTTCTTTTGTGTTTCTTCCATTTGCAAATAATCGCACCAACTGTTGTCACCTTCTCACCAAGCTGCTTGGCGATGGTCTTGTTGCCCATTCCAGTCTTGTGTAGGTCTACAATCTTGTCCCTGACATCCTTGGAGAGCTCTTTGGTCTTGGCCATGGTGGAGAGTTTGGAATCTGATTGATTGATTGCTTCTGTGGACAGGTGTCTTTTATACAGGTAACAAACTGAGATTAGGAGCACTCCCTTTAAGAGTGTGCTCCTAATCTCAGCTCGTTACCTGTATAAAAGACACCTGGGAGCCAGAAATCTTTCTGATTGAGAGGGGGTCAAATACTTATTTCCCTCATTAAAATGCAAATCAATTTATAACATTTTTGACATGCGTTTTTCTGGATTTTTGTTGTTGTTGTTCTGTCTCTCACTGTACAAATAAACCTACCATTAAAATTATAGACTGATAATTTATTTGTCAGTGGGCAAACTTACAAAATCAGCAGGGGATCAAATACTTTTTTCCCTCACTGTATATTGGAGGTCGATGAGAGCACTGGTCGGTGGGTCTTCTTAGGTGTGTTATTTGTGTCAGGAAAATGTGTCTGCGCTCTCTGGACTTGATGTGTAACAACATTCAGACAGACAGCCAGGAGTTTGACTGTATGTATTTATACACTATTTATAAACACACTATGCAGTATATACAGTGCCTAAAGAAAGTATTTATACCCCTTGACTTATTCCACATTTTGTTGTGTTACAGCCAAAATGGATTAATTATTATTATTTTTCTCACCCACCTACACACAATACCCAAAGTGAAAACATGTTTTTAGAAATTGTTGCAAATGTATTGAAAATGAAATGCTGAAATATCTCATTTACATAAAGCTTTCTCACCCCTGAGTCAATACTTTGTAGTGTCACGCTCGTCGGGAACAGAGGAGGACCAAGGCGCAGCGTGGAATGCGAACATTTTATTATTATAAAGTATCACACGAACCAAACAACAAAACGAAAACGTGACGTCCCTGGTTACATACACAAACCAACAAGAAACCACAATGAATGAATGCCTAACGGCTACCTAAGTATGACTCCCAATCAGAGACAACGAGCTACAGCCGTCTCCGATTGGGAGCCACCCTGGCCAACATAGATACACAACAACTAGAACCAACACGCATGAAAACTCACACCCTGGCTCAACATACTAGAGTCCCCAGAGCCAGGGCGTGACATGTAGAAGCACTTTTGGCAGTGATTACAGCTGTGAGTCTTTCTGGGTAAGTCTCTAAGAGCTTTGCACACCTGGATTGTAACTGAAAAAATACATAATCTTAACATGCAACATCTCTGTTGGACATTCCTGCAGTCAGCATGCCAATTGCACACTCCCTCAACTTGAGACATCTGGCATTGTGTTGTGTGACAAAACTGCACATTTTAGAGTGGCCTTTTATTGTCCCGAGCACAAGGTGCACCTGAGTAATGATCATGCTGTTTAATCGGCTTCTTGATATGCCACACCTGTCAGGTGGATGGATTATCTTGGCAAAGGAGAAATGGTCACAAACAGGGATGTAAACAAAGTTGTGCACAACATTTGAGAGAAATAAGCTTTTTGTGCATATGGAACATTTCTGGGATCCAATTTTTTTATTTACATGGGACCAATACTTTAAATGTTGCATTTATATTTTTGTTCAGTTACAATATTTGCACATTATTCTTTTAAAATTATTCAAGCCCTGTCAAGTTGGTTGTTGATCATTGATAGACAGCCATTTTCAAGTCTTGCCATACAGGGCCGGTCCTGGCCGTTCTGCTGCCCTAGGCAAGATAAAAAATGTCCACCCCTAGAAGAATAGTCCCAGTAAGCAAAATGACATTTAAAAGACGTATTTTCCCCCAGGAAATACGTACCTTTTGAAGTTAGGTTCAATTTAGGTTGTGAATGAAAGGTGAAAATACAGTAGGTAACATACAGTGTATTCGGAGAGTTTCCAGACCCCTTTACTTTTTCCACATTGTTGCGTTACAGCCTTATTCTAAAATGGATTAAAAAATAAAATCCTCATCACAAACACAATACCCTATAATGACAAAGCAATAACAGGTTTTTATACATTTTAGCAAATGTTACAAAATAAACAATATACATTTACATAAGTATTCAGACCCTTTACTCAGCACTTTGTTGAAGCACCTTTGGCAGTGATTACAGCCTTGAGTCTTCTTCGGTATGACTGTACAAGCTTGCCACACCTGTATTTGGGGAGTTTCTCAGATTCTTACTGCAGATCCTCTCAAGCTCTGTCAGGTTGGATGGGGAGTTCTCTCCAGAGAAGTTCGATCGGGTTCAAGTCCTGGCTCTGGCTGGGCCACTCAAGGACATTCAGAGACTTGTCCTGAAACCACTCCTGCATTGTCTTGGCTGTGTGCTTAGGGTCGTTGTCCTGTTGGAAGGTGAACCTTCGCCCTAGTCTGAGGTCCTGAGTGCTCTGGAGCAGATTTTCATCAAGGATCTCTCTGTACTTTGCTCTGTTCATCTTTCCCTCAATCCTGACTAGTCTCACAGTCCCTGCCGCTGAAAAACATCCCTACAGCATGATGCTGCCACCACCATGCTTCACCGTAGGGATGGTGCCAGGTTTCCTCCAGACGTGACGCTTGGCATTCAGGCCAAAGAGATCAATCTTGGTTTCATCAGATCAGAGAATCTTGTTTCTCATGGTCTGAGAGTCCTTTAGGTGCCTTTTGGCAAACTCCAAGCGGGCTGTCATGTGCCTTTTACTTAGGAGTGGCTTCCGTCTGGCCACCTGATTGGTGGAGTGCTGCAGAGATGGTTGTCCTTCTGGAAGGTTCTCCTATCTCCACAGAGGAACTCTGGAGCTCTGACAGAGTGACCATTGGGTTCTTGGTCACCTCCCTGACCAAGGCCCTTCTCCCCCGATTGCTCAGTTTGGCTGGGCGGCCAGCACTAGGAAGAGTCTTGGTGGTTCCAAACTTCTTCCATTTAAGAATGATGGAGGCCACTGTGTTCTTGGTGACCTTCAATGCTGCAGACATTTTTTGGTACCCACCCCAGATCTGTGCCTCGACACAATCCTGTCTCAAAGCTCTACAGACAATTCCTTCGACCTCGTGGCTTGGTTTTTGCTCTGACATGCACTGTCAACTGTGGGACCTTATATAGACAGTTGTGTGCCTTTCCAAATTATGTCCAATCAATTAAATTTACCACAGGTGTACTCCAATCAAGTTGTAGAAACATCTCAAGGATGATCAATGGAAACAGGATTCACCTGAGCTCAATTTCGAGTCTCATAGCAAAGGGTCTGAATAGTTATGTAAGTAAGGTATTTCTGTTTTTATTTGTAATACATTTGCTAAAATCTTTGCAAAATAACTGTTTTGGATGCAGCAGTTGTTAGATAGAATGTTAACACTCATTGACATAGGCTGTAGCAAAACTAGCCAAAGAGCCATTTTACTGGTTGAAGTTGAAGTGTTTTTTACGTATAATGCAGTTGATTTGCGATGATGACACAAACATTATACTAAGCAGGACATTCATACGAGCCTTAAAATCCAATTATAATCCAAAAGTAGTGTGAAATGCACTCATAAGCAACATGTAAATGGGAACTATTAAGAACTCCCTGTCACACTCTGGCTCTGGGACTTTGTATGTTGAGTCAGGGTGTGTTCGTTTTGTTGTGTTTTTTTGGGTATGTTGGCTGTGTAGTCATATGACTCCCAATCGGAGGTAACGAGTGTCAGCTGTCGGCTCGTTATCTCTGATTGGGAGCCATATATATACTGGGTGTTTTCACTTGGTCTTTGTGGGTTATTGTTCCTGTACAGTCATTTGTCACTGTGGACTTCACTATCGTCATTCGTTTATTTGTTTTCGTGGTTGCTTTGATTAAATAAAGTCATCATGTTCACTCAACGCGCTGCGTATTGGTCCGCTTCCTCAGACGATCGTGACAGAATAACCCACCATAAAGGAACCAAGCAGCGCGTCCAGGAACAAAGGGTCTGGACATGGAAGGAACTGGTGGACGGAAAAGGGTCCTGGACTTGGGAGGAGATCCTCGATGGGATGGATCGCCGTCCATGGAGCGAGACGGTGGAGAGGCGACGGCGAGAGGAGCAACGGCGTCAGCAGGGCCATCGTCGGAAGGACGGGAGGCAACCCCAAAAAGTTTTTGGGGGGGCACATGGCTTGGGCGACTGAGCAGCAGGAGGCTGCCACAAGGCAGATACAGAAGGCTACCAGGTTAAGGGGGCTGACGGAGGCAGAGAAGGGACGGATTCAGGAGGCTACCAGGTTAAGGGGGTCACTGGCCAAAGTAGGGAAAGGAGATGTAGAGGCACGGCGTGAGAGACTGAGGTGTGTATCCAGTCCGGTCCGGCCCGTTCCTAATCCCGAGGTACAGCCAGTAGTGTGTGTCCCCAGTACGGTACGGCCTGTTCCGGCCCCTCGCACTAAGTGTACGGTGCGCGTCGCCAGCCCAGCCCGGCCTGTTCCTGAGCCTCATACGAAGCCTACGGTGCGCGTCGCCAGCCCAGCCCGGCCTGTTCCGGCCACTCGCACCAGGGATACGGTGCGCTTCGCCAGCCCGGCCCGGCCTGTTCCGGCCACTCGCACCAGGGATACGGTGCGCGTCGCCAGCCCAGCCCGGCCTGTTCCTACTCCACGCACCAGGGATACGGTGCGCTTCGCCAGCCCGGCCCGGCCTGTTCCGGCCACTCGCACCAGGGATACGGTGCGCGTCGCCAGCCCAGCCTGGCCTGTTCCTACTCCACGCACCAGGGATACGGTGCGCTTCGCCAGCCCAGCCCGGCCTGTTCCGGCCACTCGCACCAGGGATACGGTGCGCTTCGCCAGCCCGGCCCGGCCTGTTCCGGCCACTCGCACCAGGGATACGGTGCGCGTCGCCAGCCCAGCCCGGCCTGTTCCTACTCCACGCACCAGGGATACGGTGCGCTTCGCCAGCCCGGCCCGGCCTGTTCCGGCCACTCGCACCAGGGATACGGTGCGCGTCGCCAGCCCAGCCTGGCCTGTTCCTACTCCACGCACCAGGGATACGGTGCGCTTCGCCAGCCCGGCCCGGCCTGTTCCGGCCTCTCGCACCAGGGATACGGTGCGCGTCGCCAGCCCAGCCCGGCCTGTTCCTACTCCACGCACCAGGGATACGGTGCGCTCGCCAGCCCGGCCCGGCCTGTTCCGGCCTCTCGCACCAGGGATACGGTGCGCGTCGCCAGCCCAGCCCGGCCTGTTCCTGCTCTCCGCACTAGGCCTACGGTGCGTCCCCAGGGCCAAGCATGCCCTGTTGCTGCTCTCCGCACTAGGCCTTCTGTGCGTCCCCAGGGCCAAGCATGCCCTGTTGCTGCTTCCCGCACTAGCCCTGAGATGCGTGTCCTCAGCCCGGTACCTCCAGTTCCGGCACCACGCACCAGGCCGACAGTGCGCCTCAGACGGCCAGAGTCTGCCGTCTGCCCAACGGGGCCTGAACTGTCCGTCTGCCCAACGCCGTCTGAACTGCCCGTCTGCCCAACGGCGCCTGAACTGTCCGTCTGCCCAACGCCGTCTGAACTGCCCGTCTGCCCAACGGCGCCTGAACTGCCCGTCTGCCCAACGCCGTCTGAACTGCCCGTCTGTACTGAGCCTGCAAAGCCGCCCGTCTGCCATGAGCCTTCCGTCAGACAGGATCAGCCAGAGCCTTCCGCCAGACAGGAGCAGCCAGAGCCTTCCGCCAGACAGGAGCAGCCAGAGCCTTCCGCCAGACAGGATCAGCCAGAGCCTTCCGCCAGACAGGAGCAGCCAGAGCCTTCTGCCAGACAGGATCAGCCAGAGCCTTCTGCCAGACAGGATCAGCCAGAGCCTTCTGCCAGACAGGATCAGCCAGAGCCTTCCGCCAGCCAGGATCCGCCAGAGCCGTCCAGCCAGGATCCGCCAGAGCCAGCCAGCCAGGATCCGCCATTTAGGCCGGTGCTGCCCCTTAGTCAGGTACTGTTCCTTAGTCCGGTGCTGCCCCTTAGTCCGGTGCTGCCCCTTAGTCCGGTGCCGCCCCTTAATCCAGTGGGGTTTAGTTGGGGGGTGGTCATATGGAGGAGGCGACGTAAGCGGGGAGTGACTATGGTGGGGTGGTGGTCTAGGCCGGAGCCAGAGCCACCGCCGAGGAGGTATGCCCGCCCAGCCCTCCCTTGTTTAGCCTGGATTGAGGCGCGGTCGCAGTCCGCGCCTTTAGGGGGGGGTACTGTCACACTCTGGCTCTGGGACTTTGTATGTTGAGTCAGGGTGTGTTCGTTTTGTTGTGTTTTTTGGGTATGTTGGCTGTGTAGTCATATGACTCCCAATCGGAGGTAACGAGTGTCAGCTGTCGGCTCGTTATCTCTGATTGGGAGCCATATATATACTGGGTGTTTTCACTTGGTCTTTGTGGGTTATTGTTCCTGTACAGTCATTTGTCACTGTGGACTTCACTATCGTCATTCGTTTATTTGTTTTCGTGGTTGCTTTGATTAAATAAAGTCATCATGTTCACTCAACGCGCTGCGTATTGGTCCGCTTCCTCAGACGATCGTGACACTCCCCTGTGTTCTGCCACCAACTTGCGCGCATCGCCCTCGTACGGCAATGTTTGTGAACACAGAAAGGGGTCTACATGGAAATGTAGTTTAATGTGTATATTGTATTTTGATGTGTATTGTTGTGCTAAACAGGGCTCATATAAAAAAAAGACCTTGTTCTCAGCATCGACTCCCTGTCAAAATAAAGGTTAAAAAAATTACATAAAAAATAATCACACATTAAGTTATCCTAAGACACACGACAGCTCCAGTGAAATGGTTCTGACTATAGTCAGTTTATGTACAGTTGAAGTCGGAAGTTTACTTACACCTTAGCCAAATACATTTAAACTCCGTTTTTCACCATTTCTGACATTTAATCATAGTAAAAATTCCCTGTCTTAGGTCAGTTAGGATCACCAATTTATTTTAAGAATGTGAAATGTCAGAATAATAGTAGAGAGAATTATTTATTTCAGCTTTTATTTCTTTCATCACATTCCCAGTGGGTCAGAAGTTTACATACACTCAATTAGTATTTGGTAGCATTGCCTTTAAATTGTTTAACTTGGGTCAAACGATTCAGGCAGCCTTCCACAAGCTTCCCACAATAAGTTGGGTGAATTTTGGCCCATTCCTCCTGACAGAGCTGGTGTAACTGAGTCAGGTTTGTAGGCCTCCTTGCTCGCACACGCTTTTCAGTTCTGCCCACACATTTTCTATAGGATTGAGGTCAGGGCTTTGTGATGGCTACTCCAATGCCTTGACTTTGTTGTCCTTAAGCCATTTTGCCACAACTTTGGAAGTATGCTTGGGGTCATTGTCCATTTGGAAGACCCATTTGCGACCAAGCTTTAACTTCCTGACTGATGTCTTGAGATGTTGCTTCAGTATATCCACATAATATTCCTTCCTCATGATGCCATCTATTTTGTGAAGTGCACCAGTCCCTCCTGCAGCAAAGCACCCCCACAGCATGATGCTGCCACCCCCGTGCTTCACGGTTGGGATGGTGTTCTTCGGCTTGCAAGCATCTCCCTTTTTCCTCCAAACATAACGATGGTCATTATGGCCAAACAGTTCTATTTTTGTTTCATCAGACCAGAGGACATTTCTCCAAAAAGTATGATCTTTGTCCCCATGTGCAGTTGCAAACTGTAGTCTGGCTTTTTTATGGCGGTTTTGGAGCAGTGGCTTCTTCCTTGCTGAGCGGCTTTTCAGGTTATGTCGATTATAGGACTCGTTTTACTGTGGATATAGATACTTTTGTACCTGTTTCCTCCAGCATCTTTACAAGGTCCTTTGCTGTTGCTCTGGGATTGATTTGCACTTTTCGCACCAAAGTACGTTCATCTCTAGGAGACAAAACGTGTCTCCTTCCTGAGCGGTATGACGGTTGCGTGTTCCCATGGTGCTTATACTTGCATACTATTGTTTGTACAGATGAACGTGGTACCTTCAGGCATTTGGAAATTGCTCCCAAGGATGAACCAGACTTGTGGAGGACTACAATTCTTTTTTCTGAGGTCTCGGCTGATTTATTTTGATTTTCCCATGATGTCAAGCAAAGAAGCACTGAGTTTGAAGGTAGGCCTTGAAATACCTCTACAGGTGCACCTCCAATTGACTCAAATGATGTCAATTAGCCTATCAGAAGCTTCTAAAGCCATAACATCATTTTCTGGAATTTTCCAAGCTGTTTAAAGGCACAGTCAACTTAGTGCATGTAAACTTCTGACCCACTGGAATTGTGATACAGTGAATTATAAGTGAAATAATCTGTCTGTAAACAATTGTTGGAAAAATGACTTGTGTCATGCACAAAGTAGATGTCCTAACCAACTTGCAAAAACTATAGTTTGTTAACAAGACATTTGTGGAGTGGTTGAAAAACGAGTTTTAATGACTCCAAGCTAAGTGTATGTAAACTTCCGACTTCAACTGTACTCTTGCTGCTTATCAGGGTTATCACACTCTTCTCACCTGCTCTTATTCTCTCATCCTGTCATCTTCTCAGCTGTTTCCTCTCCTCCTCCATCTCTCTGTGTCCTCGGGAGTCCCTCCACTCTACGCTTGGTGGGACAGGAAGCGGCCAGACGTTGACTTCCTGTCTGAGGTTGTGCGTTTCCTGCGGATCTGGTTCATGATGAGGTCAAAGGGCGAACGGCCCCGGCCCGCCCCCTCTGGATATCTGGCCAATCACAAACAGACATGAGCAGGCATTTTATCAATCCCACATTGACGGTTTCCACTAGCTTCTATATCCACAAAGTCAGATTCCACAGCCACCAAGTCAGATTCCACAGCCACAAAGTCAAAATTGGCTACAAAAATGCTTTGGTCTAAATTGAAGCTTTGGGTTAGGCTTAAGGTTAGCAGTGTGTTTGAGGTTAGGGTTAAGGTTAGGGCTATGTTTAAAATCAAATTAACCCCTGCCCCTTACCCTCCTCCCCCACCCAGCTCTGGAGAGCTACAGGTGTGCAGGATTTTGTTCCAGCCCAGCTCTAACACACCTACTATTCAGTCAAGTGAGCAATTGAGTCCAGGAGTGATGTATGGCTGTAACCACTGATCAATCAGATGTTCTAATCTCATTCAAAATCTTATTATAACTTAACCATCAGTAGAACATCAGTAGGTTAGGAAATAATTATCTGACCCTGGATCAGTAGAGCAAAAACATAAAACACCATACCTGAGGTTCCTTTAGTGCAGCTCAGCAACTCTGCAGCTGCCTATAATCAGACGGGTACACAGACAGCACAGATCACACACATAGATACCATTATCAAATAGACTTTCTGACTAGAAGAGGAGCCAGAATTTTGTATCAATCTGTGTGCTGAATTTCACAGTGAAATCTTAAAAAACGCAGTGGCGCTTCCCCAAAGAAACACAAGTTGCGCGCGTCTTGTCTCTTTTATAGCGACAAACAGAACATTCTTCGGCATTTAAAGTTTACAATGAATAGCCTACTTTTTTAACCTAGTTTATCCACGTACTTACCTGACCTGACCGTGGAACAGCGTCTGTGCAGGTGTAGCCTACCTCAGTAGCATAGAGGCTGTCCTGTTCAGATCTAGGATCAGCATGCCCTCCCCAAACACTACCTTTAACCATTGGCTCAAAAAAACTCCAAACTGACCTTAGATCAGCATCTAGGTGCGACTTCTTCGGATATTCGCTCAGGTGTGCCGTCCATCCTGGACGTGTACTATGGAACTGCTCGCAACATAATAAAGGCAATGCTAAAATCTATTCTCTCATCTAGGTCAAAAGGTCAAACAGAGAGGATGGAATAAGGCTGAGATGTTTGGATTGATCAATAAATATTTTATTAACATTCATATTACAACTTTATTATATTACTTATCACTCAAAGATTAGGCTATTAGACTACGCAAAGGAAACATATATGGACTTTATGTAGCCTACATTTGTACATAAAGGCCACATATTTACATAAATATTTTGCACTTTTTTTTACTGGAAATATGTTAGGCCTAACGTACAATAAAAGTACATTCAAAAATCTATCTCTGCATAAAAAGGCCGGAATCTGTACTTGTGACAAGGGGCATTGCTACATCATTTTAATGTGGTTCCAGAGACCTTAAACACTTGTGAGATCTGTGAAGCACAACTGCAAAAAAGACTACCTGGAGCGCAATTGATGAATTTTCTCTAATTAACTGTGCTGGACTTGCACAGAGGCCTTCATTGGTAAGATCCTCAGAGGATGGAGACTACAACTATTACCAATAAATGGAAAGACTCTCCCAGTGAAAGTGTGTGTTGTTATCAGGATCAGATACTTTTTGGGAAAAAGCTGTTGCTCAGCAACTCATTGCCTTCTTGAAGAGAAATAATGTATATGAAACGCTCCAGTCTGGCTTCAGACCCTATTATAGTACTGACACTGCACTCGTGAAGGTGGTAAATCACCTTTTAATGGCGTCAGACCAAGGCTCTGCATCTGTCCTCGTGCTCCTAGACCTTAGTGCTGTTTTAGACACCATCCATCACCACATTCTTTTGGAGAGATTGGAAACCCTAATTGGTCTATGTGGACAAGTTCTTGCCTGGTTTAGATCTTATCTGTCGGAAAGATATCAGTTAGTCTCTGTGGATGGTTTGTCCTCTGAAAAATCAATGGTAAGTATCAGTGTTCCTCAAGGTTCCGTTTTAGGACCACTATTGTTTTCACTATATATGCTATGTCTTGGTGGTGGCTATACAGACGACACACAGCTGTACATTTAGATGAAACATGGTGAAGCCCCAAAATTGCCTACCCTGTCTGAAGCCAGTGTTTCAGGCATAAGGAAGTGGATGGCGGCAAATGTTTTACTTTTAAACTTGGACAAAACTGAGATGTTAGTTATAGGTCCCAAGAAACGAAGAGATCAGCTGTTTGATCTGAAAAGTATTCTCAATGGTTTTACAGTCGTCTCAAATAAAACTGTGAAGGACCTCTGCGTTACTCTGGACCCTGATCTCTCTTTTGACGAATATATCAAAAATAGCCCCCATCAGTCCATAGGCCTCCCCCATCGTATCCACAGCCCCATCAGTCCATAGGCCTCCCCCATCGTATCCACAGCCCCATCAGTCCATAGGCCTCCCCCATCGTATCCACAGCCCCATCAGTCCATAGGCCTCCCCCATCGTATCCACAGCCCCATCAGTCCATAGGCCTCCCCCATCGTATCCACAGCCCCATCAGTCCATAGACCTCCCCCATCGTATCCACAGTATCCTCCCTCCCTGTGTTCTCTAGCTGGGCTGTTGTGAGGTGACAAAAATCATCCAGCACGCCCATTTTCAGGTACTATTGAAATCTCTTTATGGTTCCGTCATCCAGCTCTTCCAGTGCCCAGCAGTAGCTCAGGAACTGATTTCCCCATTGTAGATCACCAGACACAGAACCACTTTGCTGTTTTGGAAGTCACAGTTGATGTATTTGCCATTATCCTTGTATTCGGCAATTGTTAAAATCCAAGCGCTCCTTTGTCAGACCGAGCTGAACTTTATCCCCAACAGGTGAGTTAGCGGTGGAGTTTACTGGTAAATCATTACCGAGTGTGTGCTTATACAGTAGCGGTGACTAATCCACAATAGGACAGGATCTTCAAAGATGGAAGCCATTTCACAACCCTCTTTTTATTCTTGCCACAAGACTGCTTCAATTGGACAAAAACATATCTAAATAGAACATTGAATAATAAAGGTGACAATCACATTCTATAGAATATTAAAGAAGCACACACTCACAGGGTTTTGTTCCAAATGTGCATTTTATTAGATTCCACTGAAAGCCGTTGACAGCAGAACACACACAGCACTATCAACCCTCTGTTCCTCTCCCCTCTGTGGCAGGGCTTACGCAGGAGGGAGCAACGCTTACTGTACAGCCAGATAGAAATATATCAAGACAGGATTCTCCATCATGTGGAATTAATAGGGACTCGTGTCATCTCAGCTCCATCCATTACATTTCTATCTGTAGCATTGTGAGTGCTGCCCCCTGTTCAATCAGTCACAGTCCTGCTTTGGGAGATACTCATCTTAAAACCCCAGACCTGCTACCTTCCCTTACCCCTCCCTGGATGCATCTCAATACTCTACTGTGGCTTCCTCTCCTCGTCTATCCGCCTTCGTCTGCATTGATCTGAAAACAAGACAGGTGAAAGCAGTAGAAACCTAATACGAGTAACGTGCTTTCACCAGTCCCAGTTCTATATTTATCAGTGCAGATGAGAGAAGACAAAGTGAGGAAGTCAGTTTAGACTATTGAGATGCAGCCTCTTCCCTTCCCCCTCCTGGGGCAAGTATCCCTCTTTTTCGACCTGAACAGGTGTGGGTGTATGAAAAAGAGTATGTTGGGCATGTCGTCTGGTTGAGAGGGTGTCACCATGAAGACACACACTTCCTGTCTGGTTCCTCAGTCGTCGTCCACCGTGGGGGTGATGGTCACGCCCCTCCTGATCTGGCCCCAGCCAATCAGACTGCAGAGAGGGAAGAGAACCAATGAGACACGATATTCAGGGTAAACAGCAGAACACGCGCACACCTAAAATCAACCCCTCTTCTCTCCCGATCTTACCGCCAATGTTTCTCCACACGACGACTGAGCGCAATCTTCTCTCCGACCTCAGTGCAGACAGGGTTGGTCAGGACGATCTTGGCCAAATCAGCCTTCACTGCACTCACTCTGCCGCCCGTAGACAGACTGCCGATGTTCACCATCAACACCTCGTTCTTAGACAGCTTCTGGACCTGAAGGGAGAAACACAACACAAACATAACGAGACAGAAAAAAACAATAGCACTCTCACTGGGTCTCAATAATCTAAAGATGCTTCCTCCTCTAGATTTAATACAAAATCTGAATAAAAAAATCCAGTCCATTTCCGTCCACACCAGTACAACACCAAGCCCAGGGTGCAGTGCTGACCTTGGCAGCCTTCTTGTCTCCTTCAGTGCGGACTCCCAGAAGCCTCCTCAACAGGAAGTAGGAGATTTCCAGCTCTGTGAAGATCTCTGGTAGCGCTCCGACCGCTCCCAGCACCTGACCAACCATACGGTCAGCTCTGCACAGGGTCGGGTCAATCTTAGTGCCTACACCTGGATAGGGATGAGATCACACACCTGAGTGTTTATACCCCTATCAGAAACACACACCTGAGTGTTTATACCCCTATCAGAAACACACACCTGAGTGTTTATACCCCTATCAGAAACACACACCTGACCCACCATACCGTCACAACACACACACGCAGGTTCATACCGATGAGTCCTCCGGGTGCTGCATACTGCAGGTCGTTGTGTTCAGCGAACAGAGAGACGATCTTGGAAAAGATGGGTTTACACATCAGCTTCCCCTCATGGTCCTTAGACACAATGCCTGGACGCACCTCCAACTCCTGACCCACCTGGAGAGGGAAAGAAGAAAAGAAGGAGGGAGAGAGAAAGAAGATGAGGAGAGAGAGAAAGAGGAGATGAGAAAGAGGATGAGAGAGAGAGAGAATGAATGGCAGAGGTTAATGAAAGCAGAGAGCTTCATAAGAACTTTGTGCCATTGAACCACTTGCCCATGATGCTTTGAAGCAAAGGGAAGCGGCAGGTGTCCTACCTTGAGAACGCCTTTTAGTATACTTCCTCCAGCCACGCCTCCTTTCAGGTCATCTACCTCACAACCCGGCTTGTTGACGTCAAATGACCGGATCACTGAACCGCATAAACACGCACCACATTAACACACATCAACAAAACATTATCATAAGCATAACAGAGACTGCTGGTTCAAGTCATCATGTGTGTCTATTCATACCAATGAGTCTAGGTTCTGAGGTGAAGTCTCTGATGGGGACAGGGATCTTCTTGACAATGTATTCACACACCACCTCTATGTTATACTTCAGCTGGGCAGAGATTGGAATGATAGGTGCTCCCTCTGCCACTGTACCTACACACCACAGGAGAGAGAGGGGTTAAACACACACACACACACTTCCCTCAGACAAACACACACACAAAGCTGTACAAGAGCAAGCTATTCCAGCCACTGACCCTGTACGAAGGCTAGGATCTGTTCGTACTGCTCCTTGGCCTGGCTCTCCTTGACCAGATCGATCTTGTTCTGGAGGATCAGGATGTGTTTGAGCTTCATGATCTCTATAGCAGCCAGGTGCTCAGAGGTCTGGGGCTGGGGACACGACTCGTTACCCGCTGGAGGAGAGGTGGGTTAAGTTACTGAGAGCTGATCAGGTGATAGGGGAATGTGATTATTGTTCAATCAGTACAGTGTCAGGGGTAAGAGTTACAGATGATTTATTAGTAAGGGGATTATTATACAGTATTGATCAGCAGAAGTGTGTCTCACCAATGAGGAGGAGGGCAGCGTCCATGACAGCTGCTCCGTTCAGCATGGTGGCCATCAGAATGTCGTGACCGGGACAGTCCACGAAGGACACGTGTCTGACTAGTTTGAAGTTGCCCTTGGTTCCAGGGATGTCTGTAGGGAACTCATCAGGAGTACTGGAGCCACAGGACCTGTAGCACTCTGGCCTGGGACAGCTGGGGTCATCCAGCTTATACACCTAGAGCAGTAAAGGGGAACCACGTCATCTCTGCTTTTGGTACTGTGCCATTTCCATTCACTCATTCTACCAATGTCACGCCCCTTCCTCGTGTGCTACTAACAGTTATGGGTGCTCCTAAGTCTGGTAGGTATGATAAAAACCTTTGTGACCTCAACCTTCATGTATTGGACCTAAACAGTGCATTGTTTGCTTACCTTGGCGTTAGCGTAACCTAGCTTAATGGTGATGTTCCTCTCCAGCTCGTTCTTGAAGCGGACAGTGTGAACACCGGAGATGGCCTTGACCACCGTAGACTTTCCGTGGGCCACATGACCAATGGTGCCTACAAGGCAGAGGGCAGGAGAGAACAGAGGGTGTTACTGGAGGTGCTAGGGCGGTAGAGAAGGGTATTAGGGGTCAACGCTCACAGTATAACATCGGCAATAATCAGCCTTTGAATCCTTATTTTCCCAATGTCAAATTTGTGCATTTAATCAGACAGGCTAGAATTGGGAGATCAGGTAAGGAGCGGACTATATATGGCTGAGGTCCCCAGGTCTCATGTTAGACAGGTAAGGAGCGGACTATATATGGCTGAGGTCCCCAGGTCTCATGTTAGACAGGTAAGAGGCAGACTATAGATGGCTGAAGTCCCCAGGTCTCATGTTAGACAGGTAAGAGGCAGACTATAGATGGCTGAAGTCCCCAGGTCTCATGTTAGACAGGTAAGAGGCAGACTATAGATGGCTGAAGTCCCCAGGTCTCATGTTAGACAGGTAAGAGGCAGACTATAGATGGCTGAAGTCCCCAGGTCTCATGTTAGACAGGTAAGAGGCAGACTATATATGGCTGAAGTCCCCAAGTCTCATGTTAGACAGGTAAGGAGCGGACTATATATGGCTGAGGTCCCCAGGTCTCATGTTAGACAGGTAAGAGGCAGACTATAGATGGCTGAAGTCCCCAGGTCTCATGTTAGACAGGTAAGAGGCAGACTATAGATGGCTGAAGTCCCCAGGTCTCATGTTAGACAGGTAAGAGGCAGACTATAGATGGCTGAAGTCCCCAGGTCTCATGTTAGACAGGTAAGAGGCAGACTATAGATGGCTGAAGTCCCCAGGTCTCATGTTAGACAGGTAAGAGGCAGACTATATATGGCTGAAGTCCCCAAGTCTCATGTTAGACAGGTAAGAGGCAGACTATAGATGGCTGAAGTCCCCAGGTCTCATGTTAGACAGGTAAGAGGCAGACTATAGATGGCTGAAGTCCCCAGGTCTCATGTTAGACAAGACACCACTGCTGCCATTAGTGTTGTCACGATACCAGTATCGCAATACTAGAAAGTAAGGAAGCACAGAAAACAAAACATGAAGCAGACTTAATTTCTTGAGGAAAACAATCCTAAAGTTGGTAAAAACAGCTGTATGTTGTCACCCATAGTCACATGTTTTAATTTTCCAAGCTATAGCACACAATATTTTACAAAAGTATCATGGTCCAAACACACAAAGACAGTGGTGAAGAGGACAACGCCTATTTCCCCTCAGGAGACTGAAAAGATTTGGCATGAGTCCCCAGATCCTCAAAAAGTTATACAGCTGCACCAGAGAGCATCCTGACCGGTTGCATCACCGCCTGGTATGGCAACTGCTTGGCATCCGACCGTAAAGCGCTACGGGTAGTGCGTACAGCCCAGTACATCACTGAGGCTAAGCTTCCTGCCATCCAGGACCTCTTATACAGGACCTCTATACTAGTCAAAGACTCCAGAAACCCAAGTCATACTGTTCTCTCTGCTACCGCATGGCAAGTGGTACCAGAGCACCAAGTCTAGGTCCAAAAGGCTCCTTAACAGCTTCTACCCCCAAGCCATAAGACTGCCGAACAATTAATCAAACGGCCACCCTTTGTTTTTACACTGCTGCTACTCGCGGTTTATTATCTATGCATAGTCACTTTACCCTTACCTACAAATTACCTCAACTACCTCGACTGACATGACTCGGTACCGGTAGCCTCGTTATTGTTGTTTTATTGTGTTACTTAAAAAAAAAACTTTCGTTCATTTAGTAAATATTTTCTTAACACTGCATTGTTGGTTAAGGGCTTGTAAGTAAGCATTTCACGGTAAGGTCTACTAGACCGGTTGTATTCGGCGCATGTGACAAATAACATTTGATTTGATTTAAAGGACCATTGAGTTGAGTCTGCTTAGGGTTTTCTTTTTTGCTAAGGAAAATCTGGTATCGCGATACTGGCATCATGACAACACTAGCTGCTATAGGGGACTGGTTCTGGTTCACTCACCAATGTTGATGGTGGCCTGTCTGCTGATGATCTCTTGAGAGAGAGGGGTCAGGATGGACACATCCTGTTGAGAGAACACACACAGGTCAATAAAGTAAGCAAGGCATGGTACTTAATCTGGAGTGGGCTAAATAACAATGAGATGTAGTCATGAGAAATAAGGAATGGATGATTAATTGTGTCAGTATTGTGAGCTATGACATTGTGAAGCAGACAGAGAGGACTGTCTGTCTGTATTATAATCTGGAAGTGTCATCTATTCTGCATTAGGAAACGGGACCTGGGCAGAGGCTGCGAGTTTAGCCTACGTGACGACGTGCTCGTTGATGTGACCATCAGGTGCAGATGGTACCATGTTAACATCCACAGCAATATTATCGACTAATTGAACAGCTAAACTTAGTTTAATTACAGCGTATCTTAATAAAAAACGAAGAAGTGTTGATTACAGGTCATTCATACAAATGAATGGGCTGTTGTTCAGATGTGCTGCTGCGACACATTTCCTGTGCATTCAGGGAAGATGATGCACTGAACAGCTGTTATAATTCCACAGACAAATGCACATAAACAACAACTGACAAATGGACCTGTAGGTCTAGAACGCTAATGTTCCTGTATATGAAAGAGGAAACTGCCTTTACTCATTCGGCGAGAATGAATATGGACAATCCCCACGCTTCTAGGACAGCCAAGCTAACGTTAGCTAGTTACTGTTAGCATGTGCCGGTTGAACAGCCGCTTTCCCGGTGCCCGCGACAACATAACTATTCATATTTTTTCCGATGACTTTTAGGGAACCAAACCATCACTATCATTATCATCACTGTTGAAAAGATAAACACTCACCAGAGAATTTAGATCTTGTTTGGAAAGATGAGGCTGACCCAGCGTTATTCCAGACTCGTCACCCGCCATCTTGAACGTAAAAGGAATTTCAGTATGCTGCGGAGATTGCCTGAATGATTTAATACACCGAATTTTACGCAGTAAGGGTTTTCTCTTGTATTATCACTAGTAAAACGTTGCAGTTATCAGAAATCAACTGTTTATCATGTGTCCTCTGGAATTTTACTATAAACATTTATTATTTCGTTCTTCTTTGATGAATGACTCAAAAGAAAAGGGGTCCTGCAAGGGATGATGCAATATTCTAATTCACGCGCAAGTAAAAGTATTTCTTTACACAATATCCACTGGTACTGTTGACAGCTACTGTGTAGTAACTGTATACAATTCATGCTGTTTCATCAGTGTGGTTTTTATTTTATTTTTTATTCATCCATTACAAAATAAAATAAAAATAACTTCAGATACCTGGGTCCGTCCTTTCTTGATGACGTCTTTCATAATGTGTCCATTTGTAGTTTTTTCATAGGGTCTGCCCTAGTACGATTATAAATTATCTCGGTCACTTTGCCAATGGTATCTCATTCTCCATATCCCCTCAATCTTTCACCTGCACAAAGGGAAAGGCAAAATATCTTAACATCTTCAGCCCCTCCAGACCATTATGTTTTGCTCTAGCTGTCAGTGGGGCTGTACTTATGAGTGTGTGAGGGGTTAGCATAAAAGGTAGCTAGATAGATATGACCCGAACTATACTGGCTAGGTTTATTTTGTATTTTACATTTGCCTTTCCAGCGTATATCTATAACAAACTAATATACAGTATATCCTTGTTTCCACCAACTGTGATGGATGCATATGTATAACCAGGCCAGAACAGTAGGTTACAGCTCTGCTCAGTAGTGTAAAGAGTTTTCAATTTTGTTCTCCACCTGTAAATGTATCTGGGGGAAAGATTAATAAACACTGCCCTATTGTAGAACAAGAATGTCTACCGTGCAGTGATTCAACTGGCTTTATTGTTATTAGGGAGGATGGGGGGACATCTAAAGCGGGCCTGTGTTTGAGCATGCTACTTTCTACTGCCTCTGAACCTAGATCAATGACTGCACTCTTTCCATAGTTTCAAGTTTCATGTTTTTTTATGTCATGTTTACAAGTACAGTGAAATGCATTTCTTGCAAGCTCTAAACCCAACAATGCAGTAATCAATAACAATGTAATACCACAAATAACAATGTAGAACAGGTTGAGAGCTTCAAGTTCCTTGGTGTCCACATCACCAACGAACTATCATGGTCCAAACACACCAAGACAGTCGTGAAGAGGGCACGACAAAGCCTATTCCCCCTCAGGAGACTGAAAAGATTTGGCATGGGTCCTCAGATCCTCAAAAAATTCTACAGCTGCACCATCGAGAGCATCCTGACTGGTTGCATCACCGCCTGGTATGGCAACTGCTTGGCCTCCGACCGCAAGGCACTACAGAGGGTAGTGCGTACGGCCCAGTACATCACTGGGGCCAAGCTTCCTGCCATCCAGGACCTCTATACCAGGCGGTGTCAGAGGAAGGCCCTCAAAATTGTAAAAGACTCCAGCCACCCTAGTCATAGACTGTTCTCTCTGCTACCGCATGGCAAGCGGTACCGGAGTGCCAAGTCTAGGTCCAAAAGACTTCTCAACAGCTTCTACCCCCAAGCCATAAGACTCCTGAACAGCTAATCATGGCTACCCAGACTATTTGCACTGCCCCCCCATCCCATCCTTTTTACGCTGCTGCTACTCTGTTAATTATTTATGCATAGTCACTTTAACTCTACCCACATGTACATATTACCTCAACTAGCCGGTGCCCCCGCACATTGACTCTGCAACGGTACCCCCCTGTATATATAGCCTCCCTACTGTTACTTTATTTTACTTCTGCTCTTTTTTTTCTCAACACTTTTTTTGTTGTTGTTTTATTTTTACTTTTTTGTTAAAAATAAATGCACTGTTGGTTAAGGGCTGTAAGTAAGCATTTCACTGTGATGTCTGCACCTGTTGTATTCGGCGCATGTGACCAATACAATTTGATTTGATTTGATTAGAACAGTGAGAGAAAGAATAGGCCCTCCTGTAGCTCAGTTGGTAGAGCATGGCACTTGCAACGCCAGGGTTGTGGGTTCGATTCCCACGGGGGGCCAGTATGAAAAATTTATGCACTCACTAACTGTAAGTCGCTCTGGATAAGAGCGTCTGCTAAATGACTTAAATGTAATAGTTGATTACAAGATCAGTATGAGGAAGAGACGCCTAAATTATTCTGCACTGCAGCTCTATAATCGCGCCTCAATTATTCTGTACTGCAGGTTGGCCCAGTATAGTACACCTGCCTGATGATTTTGATTGACAGGCGCACAACGACGCCACTACAGTTCCGTTCGAATGGGCTATACCTCAGGAAATGACGTCAGTGCAGAGAATAATATGGCGTCTGCAATGGCTATGGACTCCATAGACAAACATTATTTTGATATCCAGTTAAAATAACGACAAATTGAAGCCGCGGGGGGATTCTAAATGGACGATAAGGAATCTTCGGCGATGCTTTTTTACTGTCCTTTTTCTTGATCTCGGCTATAAACCCGCAACCCATGTCAGAAGGAGCCAGGCCTGCCTGGTCGAAGAGGGGTTGTGGGGACTTGCAGCGCCGAGGTGAGAGAGACACTTTAGTCTGCTAAACTAGCTGTGCTAGGTAATTCCACGGGATGTCGTGAGCTACCAGTCACTGTTATTAGTGACCGTTATATTTGAAGAGTTTACCTTGCAATACAGTGTGTATTGACGCTAGCAACATTGACTATACATTTGGCTGTCATGTCATGCCTTGCGCGAAAAAGAATCAAGCTGTGATTCCCCCGACTGCGCGAGCTCACTGGTTAAGCTCAGAGTCTACTAAGTATGACTCTGGTTTAGCTAACGTTAGTTTGCTAGCCAACACGATTAGATCAAATATTACATGGTGAGTCTATAGACATGTTTTCAGTCAATTAAATGCACTAGCTAAATTACAAATTATTTAATTCATAGAAATAAATGAATTTCTAGCTAGCTTTTGTAGAATATCTGTTTTTTTCTCCCACTTTCTGTCTTTAGATCAGGGCAAACATAAACAGAGGAAATGTGAGCGTCCCCTCAGCATGCTGTCAGCTAAACTCGAGACTGGCCTCGAGGCCCCACAGTGTTGCCAACTCCTCAGTAAGGAAAGTAGCTATTGGCTGTCCTAAAAGTCGCTAAATGACGTCATCACCTAATTTGCATAATTTGCAATGTGCATGTAATTGTGATGGACGCTGTAGGAGAGAGGAATAACGTCGTGGGAGAGACAAAAAGTGAGTAAAAAACACCCTAAATATGTTTAGAACTACATTTACATTTACATCATTTAGCAGACGCTCTGGATAATTTTACAAATTGGTGCATTCAACTTATGATAGCCAGTGGGACAACCACCTTTTTTTTTTTTTTATGGGTGACTCCAGTCAGTGACTCCGCTGTCCTGGCGTCGTGGTGGAGCTTGTTCCACCATTGGGGTGCCAGAGCAGCGAATAGCTTTGACTGGGTTGAGCGGGAACTGTGCTTCCGTAGAGGTAGGGGAGCTAGCAGGCCAGAGGTGGATGAACGTAGTGCCCTCGTTTGGGTGTAGGGTCTGATCAGAGCCTGAAGGTAAGGAGGTGCCGTTCCCCTCACTGCTCCGTAGGCAAGCACCATGGTCTTGTAGTAGATGCGAGCCTCAACTGGAAGCCAGTGGAGTGTGCGGAGGAGCGGGGTGACATGAGAGAACTTGGGAAGGTTATAGAGAGAATAGGAGAGGGCCTAGAACTGAGCCCTGGGGGACACCAGTGGTGAGAGCACGTGGTGCGGAGACAGATTCTCGCCACGCCACCTGGTAGGAGCGACCTGTCAGGTAGGATGCAATCCAAGAGTGAGTAGCGCCTGAGATGCCCAACTCGGAGAGGGTGGAGAGGAGGATCTGATGGTTCACAATATCAAAGGCAGCGGATAGGTCTAGAAGGATAAGAGCAGAGGAGAGAGAGTTAGCTTTAGCAGTGCAGAGAGCCTCTGTGACACAGAGAAGAGCAGTCTCAGTTGAATGACCAGTCTTGAAACCTGACTGGTTTGGATCAAGAAGGTCATTCTGAGAGAGATAGCAGGAGAGTTGGCTAGAGACGGCATGCTCAAGAGTTTTGGAGAGAAAAGAAAGAAGGGATACTGGTCTGTAGTTGTTGACATCGGAGGGATCGAGTGTAGGTTTTTTGAGGAGGGGTGCAACTCTCGCTCTCTTGAAGACGGAAAGGGACATGGCCAGCGGTCATGGATGAGTTGATGAGCGAGGTGAGGTAAGGGAGAAGGTCTCCGGAAATGGTCTGGAGGAGGAGGGGATAGGGTCAAGCGGGCAGGTTGTTGGGTGGCCGGCCGTCACAAGTTGCAAGATTTCATCATCAACTACAAATTAACTTTCTTCTGTCGATTCTTGTTTTTTTTTATGTCACAATTCCAACCCTCCTTTATCCGGGCTTGGGACCGAAAAAAGTGAACCAAAAGAGACACTCTGGCGGAGTTACTTAGTTTAGTATTTTTATTATTATAATGTTTATTTTTGCATACGCGATTCATTTGCAGTCTGGATGCGGAGTGGTGAACATCTCCTGCTCTGACTGCAGCTGGGAGGGACTGCTGCGCGAGGACTGGGCCGCCTGTGAGTGCTTTGGGACGGGGATGGGGCCCACGACAGCACCCGCTGCTCGTTGAGAAGAGTAAGAACGATACGTGCTTTCACATCAGAGTCTCCAAAAGTCTCCAATAACACCAGAAAAAGTTGCTAGATTTGTCGCTAGTCGCTTTTTTGAAAATGTGTCGCTAGAGGGGTCTGAAAACTCGCTAAATATAGCGACAAAGTCGCTAAGTTGGCGACACTGGCCCCCAAAAGGTACCATCTCCATGACAACCATAGCATCCATTCCAAGGGAAAAGGACTGCCCCCTCTCATTCAAGCCACAGAAGTTCAAGGCCGACTGCGGTACTTCAGGCTTTGTTAGCAGAAAACAGGGACCCCCATTATAGTGAATGGAAAAATTGCAATCTTCGTGGCAGTCATCCTGTAAATAAATAACGTTTAGAAGATAGTCATTTTACATTTCTGTCATTTAGCAGACGCTCTTATCCAGAGTGACGTCAGAGTCTCCAAAAGTCTCCAATAACACCAGAAAAAGTAGCTAGATTTGTCGCTAGTTGCTTTTTTGAAAATGTGTTGCTAGAGGGGTATGAATACTCGCTAAGTGTGAGTGCATACATTTTCATATTTGTTCGTACTGGTCCCCCGTGGATATCGAACAAACAAACCCTGGCGTTGCAAGTGCCATGCTCTACCAACTGAGCCACACGGGACTGTGGTACCAATAATTGTTTCTAATACACCATATGTATGTCTTTGAACAGATTATTTAAAAATCGCACACAAAAAAAGTTACGGATAATTTAGTTGCTAATGGTAAACAAAAACAAATAAATTATGTCTCCATGAGACGCCATCTTAACTGACTTAATTTGGCATCAATGCGCTATCAAAAACAGGACAGTATGAAGATAGGCAGAAACTGCTTCTCCAGTAAAACTCCCAGATCACACTTACATTTAAGTCATTTAGCAGACGCTCTTATCCAGAGCGACTTACAGTTAGTGAGTGCATACATTTTTATTTTTTATACTGGAATCGAACCCACAACCCTGGCGTTGCAAATGCCATGCTCTACCAACTGAGCTACATCTCTGCCGGCCATTCCCTCCCCTACCCTGGACGACGCTGGGCCAATTGTGCGCCGCCCCATGGGTCTCCCGGTCGCGGCCGGCTATGACAGAGCCTGGATTCGAACCAGGATCTCTAGTGGCACAGCGACCTTCTCCCTTAGACCACTGCGCCACTCGGTAGGCGACGTTATGGCGACGTTGGCTAGCTAAGCTCGTTGGCTAGCTAAGCTCATGCACAGAAACACGTCATCGGGTCTAACAGTCGTCTCGCTCCGAACTGTGCACGGGCAAGCAGTCAAGTCAAATGCACTCCTTCCATATAAAGTTGTTTTTGATGAAAATGAAAACGTGTCAGTTTGTCACTTTCACAAGGTTTGAGTAATACTTAAGACATTGGCTAAAATCTAGGTTGGTGCCTTTAGATTTCAAGAAAATTAACAACTAAGGAATAATTTTTCACTTCTCTCATTGACTTCTCAAATCCCGGCCTGGTCTGTTTCGCAAGCATTCCCGGAAGTCTCTCAATGTTGCGGCTCTGGGATTAGAAACTCTTTGGCGCTATTGAGTCTTCACATAGGAATGAATGGTCAAATCAAATTTTATTGGTCGCATACACGTGTTTAGCAGATGTTATTGCGGCTGTAGTGAAATGCTTGTGCTTCTAGCTCCGACAGTGCAGTAATATCTAACAAGTAATATCTAACAATTTCACAACATATACCCAATACACACAAATCTAAGTAAGGAATGAATTAAGAATATATACATATATGGACAAGCGATACCGTAGAATAGTATAGAATACAGTATATACATATGAGATGAGTAATGCAAGATATGTAAACATTATTAAAGTGGCTAGTGTTCCATTTCTTAAAGTGGCCAGTGCTTTCTAGTCTATGTCAATAGGCAAGCAGCCTCTAATGTGCTAGTGATGGCTGTTTAACAGTCTGATGGCCTTGAGATAGAAGCTGTTTTTCAGTCTCTCGGTCCCAGCTTTGATGCACCTGTACTGACCTCGCCTTCTATATGATAGCGGGGTGAACAGGCAGTGGCTCGGGTGGTTGATGTCCTTGATGATCTTTTTGGCCTTCCTGTGACATCGGGTGCTGTAGATCAAATCAAATCAAATCAAATTGTATTGGTCACATGCGCCGAATACAACAGGTGCAGACATTACAGTGAAATGCTTACTTACAGCCCTTAACCAACAGTGCATTTATTTTTAACAAAAAAAGTAAAAATAAAACAACAACAAAAAAGTGTTGAGAAAAAAAAAAAAGAGCAGAAGTAAAATAAAGTAACAGTAGGGAGGCTATATATACAGGGGGGTACCGTTGCAGAGTCAATGTGCGGGGGCACCGGCTAGTTGAGGTAGTTGAGGTAATATGTACATGTGGGTAGAGTTAAAGTGACTATGCATAAATAATTAACAGAGTAGCAGCAGCGTAAAAAGGATGGGGTGGGGGGCAGTGCAAATAGTCCGGGTAGCCATGATTAGCTGTTCAGGAGTCTTATGGCTTGGGGGTAGAAGCTGTTGAGAAGTCTTTTGGACCTAGACTTGGCACTCCGGTACCGCTTGCCGTGCAGTAGCAGAGAGAACAGTCTATGACTAGGGTGGCTGGAGTCTTTGACAATTTTGAGGGCCTTCCTCTGACACCGCCTGGTATAGAGGTCCTGGATGGCAGGAAGCTTGGCCCCAGTGATGTACTGGGCCGTACGCACTACCCTCTGTAGTGCCTTGCGGTCGGAGGCCAAGCAGTTGCCATACCAGGCGGTGATGCAACCAGTCAGGATGCTCTCGATGATGCAGCTGTATAATTTTTTGAGGATCTGAGGACCCATGCCAAATCTTTTCAGTCTCCTGAGGGGGAATAGGCTTTGTCGTGCCCTCTTCACGACTGTCTTGGTGTGTTTGGACCATGATAGTTCGTTGGTGATGTGGACACCAAGGAACTTGAAGCTCTCAACCTGTTCCACTACAGCCCCGTCGATGAGAATGGGGGGCGTGCTCAGTCCTCTTTTTTTTCCTGTAGTCCACAATCATCTCCTTTGTCTTGGTCACGTTGAGGGAGAGGTTGTTGTCCTGGCACCACACGGCCAGGTCTCTGACCTCCTCCCTATAGGCTGTCTCATCGTTGTCTGTGATCAGGCCTACCACTGTTGTGTCGCCGGCAAACTTAATGATGGTGTTGGAGTCGTGCCTGGCCATGCAGTCATGGGTGAACAGAGAGTACAGGAGGGGACTGAGCACGCACCCCTGAGGGGCCCCCGTGTTGAGGATCAGTGTGGCAGATGTGTTGTTACCTACCCTTACCACCTGGGGGCGGCCCGTCAGGAAGTCCAGGATCCAGTTGCAGAGGGAGGTGTTTAGTCCCAGGATCCTTAGCTTAGTGATGAGCTTAGATGAGCTATGGTGTTGAATGCTGAGCTGTAGTCAATGAATAGCATTCTCACGTAGGTGTTCCGTTTGTCCAGGTGGGAAAGGGCAGTGTGGAGTGCAATAGAGATTGCATCATCTGTGGATCTGTTGGGGCGGTATGCAAATTGGAGTGGGTCTAGGGTTTCTGGGATAATGCTGTTGATGTGAGCCATGACCAGCCTTTCAAAGCACTTCATGGCTACAGACGTCAGTGCTACGGGTCGGTAGTCATTTAGGCAGGTTATCTTAGAGTCCTTGGGCACGGGGACTATGGTGGTCTGCTTGAAACATGTTGGTATTACAGACTCAGTCAGGGACATGTTGAAAATGTCAGTGAAGACACTTGCCAGTTGGTCAGCACATGCTCGGAGTACACGTCCTGGTAATCCGTCTGGCCCTGCGGCCTTGTGAATGCTGACCTGCTTAAAAGTCTTACTCACATCGGCTACGGAGAGCGTGATCACATAGTCATCCGGAACAGCTGGTGCTCTCATGCATGCTTCAGTGTTGCTTGCCTCGAAGCGAGCATAGAAGTGGTTTAGCTCGTCTGGTAGGCTTGTGTCACTGGGCAGCTCGCAGCTGTGCTTCCCTTTGTAGTCTGTAATAGTTTTCAAGCCCTGCCACATCCGACGAGCGTCAGAGCCAGTGTAGTACGATTCAATCTTAGTCCTGTATTGACTCTTTGCCTGTTTGATGGTTCGTCGGAGGTCATAGCGGGATTTCTTATAAGCGTCCGGGTTAGAGTCCCGTTCCTTGAAAGCGGCAGCTCTACCCTTTAGCTCAGTGCGGATGTTTCCTGTAATCCATGGCTTCTGGTTGGGGTATGTACGTACGGTCACTGTGGGGGACGACATCATCGATGCACTTATTGATGAAGCCAGTGACTGATGTGGTGTACTCCTCAATGCTGTCTGAAGAATCCCGGAACATGTTCCAGTCTGTGCTAGCAAAACAGTCCTGTAGCTTAGCATCTGCGTCATCTGACCACTTTTTTATTAACCGAGTCACTGGTGCTTCCTGCTTTAGTTTTTGCTTATAAGCAGGAATCAGGAGGATAGAGTTATGGTCAGATTTGCCAAATGGAGGGCGAGGGAGAGCTTTGTATGCGTCTCTGTGTGTGGAGTAAAGGTGGTCTAGAGTTTTTTTCCCTCTGGTTGCATATTTAACATGCTGGTAGAAATTAGGTAGAACGGATTTAAGTTTCCCTGCATTAAAGTCCCCGGCCACTAGGAGCGCTGCATCTGGATGAGCGTTTTCCTGTTGATTTATGGCCTTGTACAACTCATTCAGTGCAATCTTAATGCCAGCATTGGTTTGTGGTGGTAAATAGACAGCTATGAAAAATATAGATGAAAACTCTCTTGGTAAATAGTGTGGTCTACAGCTTATCATAAGATACTCTACCTCAGGCGAGCAAAACCTCGAGACTTCCTTAGTATTTGATTTTGTGCACCAGCTGTTGTTTACAAATATACACAGACCGCCACCCCTTGTCTTACCGGAGTCAGCCGTTCTATCCTGCCGATGTAGCGTATAGCCCGCTAGCTGTATGATATCCATGTCGTCGTTCAGCCACGACTCGGTGAAACATAAGATATTACAGTTTTTAATGTCCCGTTGGTAGGATAACCGTAATCTTAGGTCATCCAATTTATTTTCAAATGTTTGAACGTTGGCTAATAGGATTGATGAAAGAGGCAGTTTACTCGCTCGCCGTCGGATCCTTACAAGGCACCCCGATCTACGTCCACGATATCTCCGTCTCTTCCTCACGCGAATGACGGGGATTTGGGCCTTGTCGGGTGTCTGTATGATATCCTTCGCGGCCGCCTCGTTGAAGAAAAAATCTTCGTCCAATACGAGGCGAGTTATCGCTGTCCTGATATCCAGAAGCTCTTTTTGGTTATAAGAGACGATGGCAGAAACATTATGTACAAAATAAATTACAAATAACGCGGAAAAACACACATAATAGTACAATTGGTTAGAGGGCTGTAAAATGGCAGCCATCTTCTCCGGCGCCATTACCGGTCCTGTCCTGGAGGGCGGGTAGTTTGCTCCCAGTAATGCGTGGTGCAGATCGCACCACCCTCTGGAGAGCCTTGCAGTTGCGGGCGGTGTAGTTGCCGTACCAGGCGGTGATACAGCCCGACAGGATGCTCTCAATTGTGCATCCGTAAAAGTTTGTGAGGGTTTTAGGTGCCAAGCCACATTTCTTTAGCCTCCTGAGGTTGAAGAGGCTATGTTGCGCCTTCTTCACCACACTGTCTGTGTGGGTGGTCCATTTCAGTTTGTCAGTGATGTGTACGCCAAAGAAGTTGAAGCTTTCCACCTTCTCCACTGCGGTCCCGTCGATGTGGATAGGGGGGTGCACCCTCTGCTGTTAACTGAAGTCCACGATCATCTCCTTTGTTTTGATGACATTGAGTGAGAGGTTATTTTCCTCGCACCACACTCCCAAAGCCCTCACCTCCTCCCTGTAGGCTGTCTTGTCATTGTTGGTAATCAAGCCTACTACTGTTGTGTCGTCTGCAAACTTGATGATTGAGTTGGAGGCGTGCTTGGCCACACAGTCATGGGTGAACAGGGAGTACAGGAGTGGGCTGAGCACGCACCCTTGTGGGGCCCCAGTGTTGAGGATCAGCGAAGTGGAGGTGTTGTTTCCTACCTTCACCACCTGGGGACGGCCCGTCAGGAAGTCCAGGACCCAGTTGCACAGGGCGGGGTTCAGACCTAGGGCCTCAAGCTTAATGATGAGCTTGGACGGTACTATGGTGTTGAATGCTGAGCTATAGTCAATGAACATCATTCTTACATAGGTATTCCTCTTGTCCAGATGGGATAGGGCAGTATGCAGTGTGATGGCGATTGCATCATCTGTGGCTCTAGTGGGTCTAGGGTGACAGGTAAGGTAGAGGTGATATGATCCTTGACTAGTCTCTCAAAGCACTTCATGATGACAGAGGTGAGTGCTACAGGACGATAGCCATTTAGTTCAGTTACCTTTGCTTTCTTGGGTACAGGAACAATGGCCATCTTGAAGCATGTGGGGACAGCAGACTGGGATAGGGAGAGATTGAATATGTCCTTAAACACACCAGCCAGCTGGTCTGCGCATGCTCTGAGGACGCGGCTAGGGATGCCGTCTGGGCCGGCAGCCTTGCGAGGGTTAACCCGTTAAAATGTTTTACTCACGTGGTGTCACGTGATCGATGGCTTTAGGTGGTGGGCCGAAGCCGAAAAACGTGAAGTTGATCGATCCCCTTCGAGGGAGTATCTGATTATTTGTGTATGACAGTAAAACATTCTTATGATGACTATAGCATTTGTTGGCACCTTAAATTATTGAAAATGTTCTCATAAAAAGTATATTTCAACACTGTCTGCTCAGGCAAATTTGCCGAACTGCTAAACTTGGAACCAATCAGGACTCCCGTACATACCCCTCGTGATGAAGGCAGCCAATGGCCTGCTTCTATCTAGGATGTAAACGCAGCCTCAAATAAATAAAAACTCGAGCTGCTTTCTGTGTGCGTGTGCTGTGTGCTGAGCTCCCAAAGACTGAAATAAGATACATATGCAGCATGCAATACGAATAGTCTTGATCGTATGACGAGGTAACTCTGTTGACCATTTAGCCAATGTATTGAAAGTTAGCCAATGTTACAGACTAGCCTAGCCAGCTACTGTAAATGTTAATTTGCCTGCTCAGGAGGCTAGTGTTTCATTAGCTATCTCTGTCAGTGAATTACATTTTTTAAATCATATTTTGGCATGATTGATTATGTCTCATTTCAAGTAACTAGGTTCAGTCTTAAAGAAACATTCAGTCATATACTTTGCATAAAACCCCAAATAAAAGCATGTAGATAGAAATAAGTGTGTTTTCATGTATGCTAGAATGAAGGTTTAAAAACTACAGCTGCATATTATCCAATACAATATTAGCTATGCATATTAGCCAACACAGCATATCCTATACATAAACGTACGTTGCAATACAGTCTTCTCTCAAAACAGCTAGCCAAAATATATATCATGTTCACTGCAATAAGATGGCCAGAGTTTGATTTCTAAAACCAGATGAGTTCTCAAATTTCAGCATCTGCCCAATTATTTATTTTATTTTATCTTACCTTTATTTAACTAGGTAAGTCAGTTAAGAACAAATTCTTATTTACAATGACGGCCTACACCGGCCAAACCCGGACGACGCTGGGCCAATTGTGCACCGCCCAATGGGACTCCCAATCACGGCCGGTTGTGATACAGCCTGGAATCGAACCAGGGGGTCTGTAGTGACGCCTCAAGCACTGAGAAGCAGTGCCTTAGACTGCTGCACCACTCTGGAGCCAATACCATGGTGGGCATGCATAATGTTGGATGCATTGGAATATAAGGTATTTTTACATTTTTTACATTTTTAGTCATTTAGCAGACGCTCTTATCCAGAGTGACTTACAGTTAGTGAGTGCATACATTTTTCATACTGGCCCCCCGTGGGAATCAAACCCACAACCCTGGCATTGCAAGCGCCATGCTCTACCAACTGAGCTACAGGAGGCCATTATGGAGGAGAATGGTAAATAGTCTGCAGGATTATAGAAAAAGCAGTTGGGAAAATTAATGTTTGAGTTTGAAATACTAAATGTTCAGTGCATGTGAATATGGTTTAAATTATTAGCTTAACTTTCCTACTAACCTTCTAAAAGTTGATGATGGCAAATTCTTGTCAATCCATTATTCTACTAGTAACTATGACTGACTGAGGCATGTTTTCCATAATGTACGTTTCATGCATATACATATGAACAAAGAACACCATCACATTTAGTGTTTCAGCATTTATTGAGTACGGAGACAAATGGCAAAGGTGTCTCAGGCAGTATTTGAAGTATCTAAATATGTCAATGTATATAGAGAGAGCAGTGCCGTGGGGGGCACAATCTTATAATGTTGCAGTCCAGAAATGAGAGCTTCACCATCTATACCAAAAGCCTGAGCCTCTAATGGAGACTGTAGAACTGTCATCAACGCATGCTTCAGTATTCCCCCCTCTCTCTAGGAGCCTTCATGTGCCCAGGCCCTATAGGTGTATTGAAAGGATCCCAACCTGGTCACCAATGTAGCCAACCGATGTAGAGAGAGAAGTGCCTTAGCGGAATGCAATCTTAAGATCGTGTGGTCCAGAGAACTCTACCATCTACGGCAAAAGCCTGGGCTCCTGACGGGTAGAATAGAATTCTCATCACTGCATATTACAGTAATAAAACGTACTCTGTTTTTCACCTTGTTTAACTGATTCTATATTGAATTTAGTCTTCAAGATGCTCTAACAAGCATGTGGATCTGTAGTTAGTGTTCTTCAACTCTAAAATGCACTAGATTGTGTAGACCGTGTAAGACAAAATCCACAAAGAGAAGACAACAGGCAAATGCATATATGGTCTCAATGTCTAATAGTGACTGCATGGATGGTTCTCCTCACAGGTGAGTGAATCAGCTGAGCCCATGCTTGATGAATAGCACTTGGTTGATCTCTGGGAACAGGACACAGGAGAGGAGAGCTGAATAGTTCATGGGAGTCAACAGTAAGGGAAGAATGAATCAAAGAAATCATCACAGCAAAGAAAAGTAGTTTATGAGCTAGAAATGAACATCCTGACAGACAAAGAGAATACTAGGATAAGGATAGAGGTAGGGTGCTCTGCATCCTACTCCAACTTAGCTACAGATTGTACACCAGATAATGTGATATAACCAAATATTTTTGGTATCCTTTACTGGATGGTACAGGTTTGCCAATACAAAACGCAGCCATAGATTCTTCAACTAACCTGGTATTGGTGATACTCTCTTTCCCTTCGTTCCCGATTCTGGAAAACAGTTATCTTATAAATGTCCGTGCCCAGTTGCAGGTGGTTCTACAAACACCAGAGAGAACTCTAAGATAGGACATGTATAAGAGAACTGTTTTCCAGAATGGAGAATGAAGAGAGTATCACCAATACAAGGTTAGTTGAATAATCTATGGCAGCCTTTTGTATAGGCAAATTTAGTGCTGAGCAATTAGGTTAGTGCTTTTTGAGGTTGGTTCGATTTGATTATTTTTTTTAAATGTTTTTCGATTTCAAATTTTTTTTGTAACATTAAATACAATATGCATTATGTGGGTTGAATGCTGTAACAACACAGAATAAAATAATTAAAAGTCACATGATGGTAGTGACTGACAATGACTGCTTATCACTTATTAACCATCATTTATTCACATTGCTTTAATAAAATATTTCACTTGTGTATATTGTTTTATTTGATTACATTATTATTTCATTCCAAGTCATCATCTCATCTTTATAGAGCTGCTGCCTATGCTTTCTGACAAAATCACCATTTTAGTAGTTCTTCAAGGTAAATAAGGCATACTTTGACTGCTGAATACCAACTATGAATCACTTAGAAGAATGCGCGAGAAAATACATGATCTGTCTCTTCTCTTAGTAGGTGTAAAAGAAACACACAGACCGGACAAGTAGGCTTGCAATGGATTATGGTCATTGTATTTAATTACCACGTTTTCTGCGATAAACTATGTAGAATATTGGCCTGTTGGAAACTACAACTCCCTACTACATCTCACAGTTCGGGCTTGATCTGGTTTATCTCTAGAGAAACTGCGCAATATGCGCATTGAGCTCACAAAAAAAAAAATATATATATAATATGGAATTAAAATAATTGAACCAATTTGTTGTTTAAAAACAGTCTTTGGTTATCACATTATCTGGTGTAAAATCTGTAGCTAACTCCCAACTAGGCCTATTGACAGGGATAATGTGGCATGTCTTATTTGTCAGTATGAATGAAATTAGTTAGTCCTGCCTTCATGACTGTGACCTTTACAATATTTAGATAGATTTATGATAGCTAAAGCTCCCTGTCCCTGAGTGACATACTAGTGATAAAGCTATCTGCTCCTGCTAGCTAGCAACAGGTCTACTTGTTGTAGCTAGCTAGCTACATTGCTAAGGTTGCTGCATTCTAAGTAAAGTTGGGAGTTGTTTTACAGCTTTCATTGATGGTATCATGTTTCTATAACTAAATAGATTACAAATATTTAAAAAATACCCATAGCTGTTTGTCGGACGGAGATCTCTCTCGAGCTGTTACCAGCTGTGTTTAGTACCTTAGATACGGAGAACATGATTGGCCGACGTAATCAGCAGAGATGGTACCTGGATAGTACACAAGGTTAGATTGGTTTGTTGTTTAGTACTTGGCAGCGTTTGCCTGTCCAGCTAGCGAACATAATAGTACGTTTTTAGAAAAAATGTGGTAGAATTGACATAGCCAACAAACGGAAATGTGTTCAGAATAAATAAATATACACACTATGTAAAAAACAGCTCCCTCGCCAGGGACCGATCATCTCGAAAACTAAAGCAGATATGATGCTTCGGCCCACCACCTACTTTGTCCATTGATATATACAGTCATTGATCCATCCCTACTCCTACCTGTACATACATAAATACCTATATCCATCCCTCCTTTCTTCCTTAAAGGGATACTTGGGGATTTAGGAAATCAAGCCTTTTTTTCTACTTACCCAGAGTCAGACGAACTCATGGAAACCATTTTAATGTATCTGTGTGCAGTTTGAAGGTAGCATATCATCATTAACTTAGCACAATTGCTGGAAGTCACTACGAACTACTAGCCAGCTCCTCTCAAAAGCAGGGAAATAGACGTAACATTTATAGTCTTAGAAAGCTATACACAGTAATCGATATTTTATAAATTCAAACATTTTACTGGTAATCGTAAGAAATTAGGTTATATCCACTTCCTCATTCTGTCCCGTTGTCGTGTAGAGATGTATAGGGATCGCAACGTTGTCTGTCTCAATGGCGCTGCCCGTGCGCTCACAGATGCCATAATGGGACAGATACAACGTTGCGATCTCTATACATCTCTATGCGAAAACGGGACAGAATGAGGAAGTGGATATCATTATCAGTAAAATTAACTTTATTTTTTATATTGATTACTATGTATAGCTTTGTAAGACTATAAATGACCAAAACTCCCAGCAGTTCGTCTGACTCTGGGTAAGTAGGATTTAAAAAAATATCGAGGTATCCCTTTAATATGATCTGACGAGGAAGAAATTGTGAATTGTTTTAATATAGTAATGGGGATCTGAGTCATCCTGTCCTTGGAGTCTCAGTACCCGTTCTCCTCATTCAGGGAAAAGTTCTGTTCTCATCTTGCCAAACTTTCTCAGTAGCGTTAGGTCTAGGCTACGGCTTGGTTTGAATAATCTTTTGTATTGATTTTCAACACAGTTTTGATGAACAATTTAATTTTGGGTTTGTCGTCCAGGTGATTCAGAGAAGGGCGTTGTTAGTTTCTCCCCGGACACAAGGGCCACTGTCCTCTGATTGGCTCGGAATAGCCCCTCTGACATGCCCGTGGCCAATCAGAGGTGAGTGTGCATTGTGTGTGGGGGTATGAGTGTTTGTGCATGCATTTGTATCTGATTGTTTGTGGGTGGGTTTGCTGCTAGTGTTTGAGCGCATACACGTGTCTGCTGGCGTGTGTGTGTGTGTGTGTGTGTGTGTGTGTGTGTGTGTACACACGCAGCACGCATTTCAGTGTGGGTGTGTATTTCTGTGCCTGTGTGTATGAGAGCTGAACTGCTGAGGTGTGAATGTTGAATGTTCTTGGCGTCATTCCAGAGCCTTTCACTGCGACAGTCTTGCACATGTTAGAGAGAAAAACAGCATTGTGTTTGGTCTGTAGTATGATGGATCCCTTTTCAGTGACATGGTGACATATAGTTTTTCTACTCTTTCATCGGTCTGTGGTTGAACAGTAAAGCATTAGTACTGTCATACTACCAGTGTGTTATTAATCCCTCCCCTTACTGCAGGTATGTGTTGTCGAGGGGGAGGTGTGTGTTATTAATCCCTCCCCTTACTGCAGGTATGGGTTGTCAAGGGGGAGGTGTGTGTTATTAATCCCTCCCCTTACTGCAGGTATGGGTTGTCGAGGGGGAGGTGTGTGTTATTAATCCCTCCCTTTACTACAGGTATGTGTTGTCGAGGGGGAGGTGTGTGTTATTAATCCCTCCCCTTACTGCAGGTATGTGTTGTCGAGGGGGAGGTGTGTGTTATTAATCCCTCCCCTTACTGCAGGTATGTGTTGTCGAGGGGGAGGTGTGTGTTATTAATCCCTCCCCTTACTGCAGGTATGTGTTGTCGAGGGGGAGGTGTGTGTTATTAATCCCTCCCCTTACTGCAGGTATGTGTTGTCGAGGGGGAGGTGTGTTATTAATCCCTCTCCTTACTGCAGGTATGTGTTGTCGAGGGGGAGGTGTGTGTTATTAATCCCTCTCCTTACTGCAGGTATGTGTTGTCGAGGGGGAGGTGTGTGTTATTAATCCCTCCCTTTACTGCAGGTATGTGTTGTCGAGGGGGAGGTGTGTGTTATTAATCCCTCTCCTTACTGCAGGTATGTGTTATTAATCCCTCTCCTTACTGCAGGTATGTGTTGTCGAGGGGGAGGTGTGTGTTATTAATCCCTCCCCTTACTGCAGGTATGTGTTGTCGAGGGGGAGGTGTGTGTTATTAATCCCTCCCCTTACTGCAGGTATGTGTTGTCGAGGGGGAGGTGTGTGTTATTAATCCCTCCCCTTACTGCAGGTATGTGTTGTCGAGGGGGAGGTGTGTGTTATTAATCCCTCCCCTTACTGCAGGTATGTGTTGTCGAGGGGGAGGTGTGTGTTATTAATCCCTCCCCTTACTGCAGGTATGTGTTGTCGAGGGGGAGGTGTGTGTTATTAATCCCTCTCCTTACTGCAGGTATGTGTTATTAATCCCTCTCCTTACTGCAGGTATGTGTTGTCGAGGGGGAGGTGTGTGTTATTAATCCCTCCCCTTACTGCAGGTATGTGTTGTCGAGGGGGAGGTGTGTGTTATTAATCCCTCCCCTTACTGCAGGTATGTGTTGTCGAGGGGGAGGTGTGTGTTATTAATCCCTCTCCTTACTGCAGGTATGTGTTGTCGAGGGGGAGGTGTGTGTTATTAATCCCTCTCCTTACTGCAGGTATGTGTTGTCGAGGGGGAGGTGTGTGTTATTAATCCCTCCCCTTACTACAGGTATGTGTTGTCGAGGGGGAGGTGTGTGTTATTAATCCCTCCCTTTACTGCAGGTATGTGTTGTCGAGGGGGAGGTGTGTGTTATTAATCCCTCTCCTTACTGCAGGTATGTGTTGTCGAGGGGGAGGTGTGTGTTATTAATCCCTCCCTTTACTGCAGGTATGTGTTGTCGAGGGGGAGGTGTGTGTTATTAATCCCTCTCCTTACTGCAGGTATGTGTTGTCGAGGGGGAGGTGTGTGTTATTAATCCCTCTCCTTACTGCAGGTACAGTGGGGAAAAAAATAATTTAGTCAGCCACCAATTGTGCAAGTTCTCCCACTTAAAAAGATGAGAGAGGCCTGTAATTTTCATCATAGGTACATGTCATCTATGACAGACAAATAGAGAAAAAAAATAAATAATTTTATTTGCAAATTATGGTGGAAAATAAGTATTTGGTCAACTACAAACAAGCAAGATTTCTGGCTCTTACAGACCTGTAACTTCTTCTTTAAGAGGCTCCTATGTCCTCCACTCGTTACCTGTATTAATGGCACCTGTTTGAACTTGTTATCAGTATAAAAGACACCTGTCCACAACCTCAAACAGTCACACTCCAAACTCCACTATGGCCAAGACCAAAGAGCTGTCAAAGGACACCAGAAACAAAATTGAGTCTTCCTGCACCAGGCTGGGAAGACTGAATCTGCAATAGGTAAGCAGTTTGGTTTGAAGAAATCAACTGTGAGAGCAATTATTAGGAAATGGAAGACATACAAGACCACTGATAATCTCCCTCGATCTGGGGCTCCACGCAAGATCTCACCCCATGGGGTCAAAATGATCACAAGAACGGTGAGCAAAAATCCCAGAACCACACGGGGGGACCTAGTGAATGACCTGCAGAGAGCTGGGACCAAAGTAACAAAGCCTACCATCAGTAACACACTACGCCGCCAGGGACTCAAATCCTGCAGTGCCAGACGTGTCCCCCTGCTTAAGCCAGTACATGTCCAGGCCCATCTGAAGTTTGCTAGAGTGCATTTGGATGATCCAGAAGAGGATTGGGAGAATGTCATATGGTCAGATGAAACCAAAATATAACTTTTTTGGTAAAAACTCAACTCGTCGTGTTTGGAGGACAAAGAATGTTGAGTTGCATCCAAAGAACACCATACCTACTGTGAAGCATGGGGGTGGAAACATCATGCTTTGGGGCTGTTTTTCTGCAAAGGGACCAGGACGACTGATCCGTGTAAAGGAAAGAATGAATGGGGCCATGTATCGTGAGATTTTGAGTGAAAACCTCCTTCCATCAGCAAGGGCATTGAAGATGAAACGTGGCTGGGTCTTTCAGCATGACAATGATCCCAAACACACCGCCCGGGCAACGAAGGAGTGGCTTCGTAAGAAGCATTTCAAGGTCCTGGAGTGGCCTAGCCAGTCTCCAGATCTCAACCCCATAGAAAATATTTGGAGGGAGTTGAAAGTCCGTGTTGCCCTGCGACAGCCCCAAAACATCACTGCTCTAGAGGAGATCTGCATGGAGGAATGGGCCAAAATACCAGCAACAGTGTGTGAAAACCTTGTGAAGACTTACAGAAAACGTTTGACCTGTGTCATTGCCAACAAAGGGTATATAACAAAGTATTGAGAAACTTTTGTTATTGACCAAATACTTATTTTCCACCATAATCTGCAAATAAATTCATTAAAAATCCTACAATGTGATTTTCTGGATTTTTTCCCCCTCATTTTGTCTGTCATAGTTGATGTGTACCTATGATGAAAATTACAGGCCTCTCTCATCTTTTTAAGTGGGAGAACTTGCACAATTGGTGGCTGACTAAATACTTTTTTCCCCCACTGTATGTGTTGTCGAGGGGGAGGTGTGTGTTATTAATCCCTCCCCTTACTGCAGGTACAGTGGGGAGAACAAGTATTTGATACACTGCTGATTTTGCAGGTTTTCCTACTTACAAAGCATGTAGAGGTCTGTAATTTTTATCATAGGTACACTTCAACTGCGAGAGATGGAATCTAAAACAAAAATCCACAAAATCACATTGTATGATTTTTAAGTAATTCATTTGCATTTTATTGCATGACATAAGTATTTGATCACCTACCAACCAGTAAGAATTCTGGCTCTCACAGACCTGTTAGTTTTTCTTTAAGAAGCCCTCCTGTTCTCCACTCATTACCTGTATTAACTGCACCTGTCCACACACTCAATCAAACAGACTCCAACCTCTCCACAATGGCCAAGACCAGAGAGCTGTGTAAGGACATCAGGGATAAAATGGTAGACCTGCACAAGGCTGGGATGGGCTACAGGACAATAGGCAAGCAGCTTGGTGAGAAGGCAACAACTGTTGGCGCAATTATTAGAAAATGGAAGAAGTTCAAGATGATGGTCAATCACCCTCGGTCTGGGGCTCCATGCAAGATCTCACCTCGTGGGGCATCAATGATCATGAGGAAGGTGAGGGATCAGCCCAGAACTACACGGCAGGACCTGGTCAATGACCTGAAGAGAGCTGGGACCACAGTCTCAAAGAAAACCATTAGTAACACACTACGCCGTCATGGATTAAAATCCTGCAGCGCACGCAAGGTCCCCCTGCTCAAGCCAGCGCATGTCCAGGCCCGTCTGAAGTTTGCCAATGACCATCTGGATGAGATAGTAAGTCGCTCTGGATAAGAGCGTCTGCTAAATGACTAAAATGTAAAATGTAAAATGTAAATGTAAAGGAGAAATGGGAGAAGGTCATGTGGTCTGATGAGACAAAAATAGAGCTTTTTGGTCTAAACTCCACTCGCCGTGTTTGGAGGAAGAAGAAGGATGAGTACAACCCTAAGAACACCATCCCAACCGTGAAGCATGGAGGTGGAAACATCATTCTTTGGGGATGCTTTTCTGCAAAGGGGACAGGACGACTGCACCGTATTGAGGGGAGGTTGGATGGGGCCATGTATCGCGAGATCTTGGCCAACAACCTCCTTCCCTCAGTAAGAGCATTGAAGATGGGTCGTGGCTGGGTCTTCCAGCATGACAACGACCCGAAACACACAGCCAGGGCAACTAAGGAGTGGCTCCGTAAGAAGCATCTCAAGGTCCTGGAGTGGCATAGCCAGTCTCCAGACCTGAACCCAATAGAAAATCTTTGGAGGGGAGCTGAAAGTCCGTATTGCCCAGCGACAGCCCCCGAAACCTGAAGGATCTGGAGAAGGTCTGTATGGAGGAGTGGGCCAAAATCCCTGCTGCAGTGTGTGCAAACCTGGTCAAGACCTACAGGAAACGTATGATCTCTGTAATTGCAAACTAAGGTTTCTATACCAAATATTAAGTTCTGCTTTTCTGATGTATCAAATACTTATGTCATGCAATAAAATGCAAATTAATTACTTAAAAATCATACAATGTGATTTTCTGGATTACAGACCTCTACATGCTTTGTAAGTAGGAAAACCTGCAAAATCGGCAGTGTATCAAATACTTGTTCTCCCCACTGTATGTGTTGTCGAGGGAGAGGTGTGTGTTATTCATCTCCTCTCTCCTCCTCCAGGTGTGTGATGTCAGGGGGCGAGGTGGAGGTGTACCTGTCCCAGGTGCATGATGGGAGCGTGTCCTCAGGGTTCCGGGCGCTGTACGAGGAGAGGCTCCTATTGGACGTCACGCTGCTGATAGAGGAACACCACTTCCATGTTAGCAACACACACACGCGCACACAAACACACAAACACACACACACACACACACACTCTTTCACTAACATGTAATATAATGTTATCCCCTCCGCCAGGCCCACAAGGCCCTGCTGGCGACCCAGAGTGACTACTTCCGGGTCATGTTCACAGCAGACATGCGAGAGAGAGACCAGGACAAGATACACATGAAGGGGTTAACAGCTGCCGGCTTCGGCCACGTCCTGAGGTTCATGTACTACGGTTCACTGGAGCTCAGCATGGTCACAGTGCAGGAGATACTACAGGTAACACACACAGACCTTTAACCCTCTAAGCCAGGGGTATTCAACCTGGGGTCTGCTGCCCCCTAGGTGTCCGTGGAGGTACTGTAGGGGTCCACGAAAATATATTACATTTACATTTACGTCATTTAGCAGACGCTCTTATCCAGAGCGACTTACAAATTGGTGCATTCACCCTATAGCCAGTGGGATAACCACTTTACAAAAAAAAATTTAGGGGGGTGTAGAAGGATTACTTTATCCTATCCCAGGTATTCCTTAAAGAGGTGGGGTTTCAAATGTCTCCGGAAGGTGGTGAGTGACTCCGCTGTCCTGGCGTCGTGAGGGAGCTTGTTCCACCATTGGGGTGCCAGAGCAGCGAACAGTTTTGACTGGGCTGAGCGGGAACTATGCTTCCGCAGAGGAAGGGAGCCAGCAGGCCAGAGGTGGATGAACGCAATGCCCTCGTTTGGGTGTAGGGACTGATCAGAGCCTGAAGGTACGGAGGTGCCGTTCCCCTCACAGCTCCATAGGCAAGCACCATGGTCTTGTAACAGATGCGAGCTTCAACTGGAAGCCAGTGGAGTGTGCGGAGGAGCGGGGTGACGTGAGAGAACTTGGGAAGGTTGAACACCAGACGGGCTGCGGCATTCTGGATGAGTTGTAGGGGTTTAATGGCACAGGCAGGGAGCCCAGCCAACAGCGAGTTGCAGTAATCCAGACGGGAGATGACAAGTGCCTGGATTAGGACCTGTGCCGCTTCCTGTGTAAGGCAGGGTCGTACTCTCCGAATGTTGTAGAGCATGAACCTGCAGGATCGGGTCACCGCCTTGATGTTAGCGGAGAACGACAGGGTGTTGTCCAGGGTCACGCCAAGGCTCTTCGCACTCTGGGAGGAGGACACAACGGAGTTGTCAACCGTGATGGCGAGATCATGGAACGGGCAGTCCTTCCCCGGGAGGAAGAGCAGCTCCGTCTTGCCAAGGTTCAGCTTGAGGTGGTGATCCGTCATCCATACTGATATGTCTGCCAGACATGCAGAGATGCGATTCGCCACCTGGTTATCAGAAGGGGGAAAGGAGAAGATTAGTTGTGTATCGTCAGCGTAGCAATGATAGGAGAGGCCATGTGAGGATATGACAGAGCCAAGTGACTTGGTGTATAGCGAGAATAGGAGAGGGCCTAGAACTGAGCCCTGGGGGACACCAGTGGTGAGAGCACGTGGTGCGGAGACAGCTTCTCGCCACGCTACTTGGTAGGAGCGACCGGTCAGGTAGGACGCAATCCAAGAGTGAGCCGCGCCAGAGATGCCCAGCTCGGAGAGGGTGGAGAGGAGGATCTGATGGTTCACAGTATCAAAGGCAGCAGACAGGTCTAGAAGGACAAGAGCAGAGGAGAGAGAGTTAGCTTTAGCAGTGCGGAGAGCCTCCGTGACACAGAGAAGAGCAGTCTCAGTTGAATGACCAGTCCTGAAACCTGACTGGTTTGGATCAAGAAGGTCATTCTGAGAGAGATAGCAAGAGAGTTGGCTAAAGACGGCACGCTCAATAGTTTTGGAAAGAAAAGAAAGAAGGGATACTGGTCTGTAGTTGTTGACATCAGAGGGATCGAGTGTTGGTTTTTTGAGAAGGGGTGCAACTCTCGCTCTCTTGAAGACGGAAGGGACATAGCCAGCGGTCAAGGATGAGTTGATCAGCGAGGTGAGGTAGGGGAGAAGGTCACCGGAGATGGTCTGGAGAAGAGAGGAGGGGATGGGGTCAAGCGGGCAGGTTGTTGGGCGGCCTGCAGTCACAAGTCGCAAGATTTTATCTGGAGAGAGAGGGGAGAAAGAAGTCAAAGCATAGGGTAGGGCAGTGTGAGCAGGACCAGCAGTGTCATTAGACTTAACAAACGAGGATCGGATGTCGTCAACCTTCTTTTCAAAGTGGTTGACGAAGTCATCCACAGAGAGGGAGGAGGGGGGGGGGGATTCAGCAGGGAGAAGAATGTAGCAAAGAGCTTCCTAGGGTTAGAGGCAGATGCTTGGAATTTAGAGTGGTATAAAGTGGCCTTAGCAGCAGAAACAGATGAAGAAAATGTAGAGAGGAGGGAGTGAAAAGATGCCAGGTCCGCAGGGAGTCTAGTTTTCTTCCATTTCCGCTCAGCTGCCCGGAGCTCTGTTCTGTGAGCTCGCAATGAGTCATCAAGCCACGGAGCTGGAGGGGAGGACCGAGCCGGCCGGGAGGATAGGGGACACAGAGAGTCAAAGGATGCAGAAAGGGAGGAGAGGAGGGTTGAGGAGACAGAATCAGGAGATTGGAGGGAGAAGGATTGAGCAGAGGGAAGAGATGATAGGATGGAAGAGGAGAGAGTAGTGGGAGAGAGAGAGCGAAGGTTGCGGCGGCGCATTACCATCTGTGTAGGGGCAGAGTGAGTAGTGTTGGAGGAGAGCGAGAGAGAAAAGGATACAAAGTAGTGGTCGGAGACATGGAGGGGAGTTGCAGTGAGATTAGTAGAAGAGCAGCATCTAGTAAAGATGAGGTCAAGCGAATTGCCTGCCTTGTGAGTAGGGGGGGACGGTGAGAGGGTGAGGTCAAAAGAGGAGAGGAGTGGAAAGAAGGAAGCAGAGAGAAATGAGTCAAATGTAGACGTAGGGAGGTTGAAATCCCCCAAAACTGTGAGGGGTGAGCCATCCTCAGGAAAGGAACTTATCAAGGCGTCAAGCTCATTGATGAACTTTCCAAGGGAACCTGGAGGGCGATAGATGACAAGGATATTAAGCTTAAATGGGCTAGTGACTGTGACAGCATGGAATTCAAATGAGGAGATAGACAGATGGGTTAGGGGAAAAATTGAGAATGTCCACTTGGGAGAGATGAGGATTCCTGTGCCACCACCCCTCTGACCAGATGCTCTCGGGGTATGCGAGAACACATGGTCAGACGAGGAGAGAGCAGTAGGAGTAGCAGTGTTTTCAGTGGTAATCCATGTTTCCGTCAACGTCAGGAAGTCGAGGGACTGGAGGGTAGCATAGGCTGGGATGAAGTCAGCCTTGTTGGCAGCAGAACGGCAGTTCCAGAGGCTGCCTGAGACCTGGAACTCCAGGTGTGTGGTGCGTGCAGGGACCACCAGGTTAGAGAGGCAGCAGCCACGCGGTGTGAGGCGTTTGTGTAGCCTGTGCGGAGAGGAGAGAACAGGGATAGGCAGAGGCATAGTTGACAGGCTGTAGCAAATGGCTACAATAATGCAGAGGAGATCGGAATGAAATGAACTAAACATCTGGGAAAGGAGAGAGCGGGGCCTCCCTCACCACAACTCCCAACTCCTATGATTTTCTTCCTCCACTGTTTTTATAAATGTTGCTAGCAACAAAATAATACAGTGAGGGGAAAAAAGTATTTGATCCCCTGCTGATTTTGTACGTTTGCCCACTGACAAAGAAATGATCAGTCTATAATTTTAATGGTAGGTTTATTTGAACAGTGAGAGACAGAATAACAACAAAAAAATCCAGAAAAACATATGTAAAAAAATGTTATCAATTGATTTGCATTTTAATGAGGGAAGTAAGTATTTGACCCCTCTGCAAAACATGACTTAGTACTTGGTGCCAAAACCCTTGTTGGCAATCACAGAGGTCAGATGTTTCTTGTATTTGGCCACCAGGTTTGCACACATCTCAGGAGGGATTTTGTCCCACTCCTCTTTGCAGATCTCCAAGTCATTAAGGTTTCGAGGCTGACGTTTGGCAACCTTCCACAGATTTTCTATGGGATTAAGGTCTGGAGACTGGCTAGGCCACTCCAGGACCTTAATGTGCTGTGCTTCTTCTTGAGCCACTCCTTTGTTGCCTTGCCAGGTGTTTTGGGTCATTGTCATGCTGGAATACCCATCCACGACCCATTTTCAATGCCCTGGCTGAGGGAAGGAGGTTCTCACCCAAGATTTGACAGTACATGGCCCCGTCCATCGTCCCTTTGATGCGGTGAAGTTGTCCTGTCCCCTTAGCAGAAAAACACCCCCAAAGCATAATGTTTCCACCTCCATGTTTGATGGTGGGGATGGTGTTCTTGGGGTCATAGGCAGCATTCCTCCTCCTCCAAAGACAGCGAGTTGAGTTGATGCCAAAGAGCTCGATTTTGGTCTCATCTGACCACAACACTTTCACGCAGTTCTCCTCTGAATCATTCAGATGTTCATTGGCAAACTTAAGACGGGCATGTAAATGTGCTTTCTTGAGCAGGGGGACCTTGCGGGTGCTGCAGGATTTCAGTCATTCACGGCGTAGTGTGTTACCAATTGTTTTCTTGGTGACTATGGTCCCAGCTGCCTTGAGATCATTGACAAGATCCTCCCGTGTAGTTCTGGGCTGATTCCTCACCGTTCTCATGATCATTGCAACTCCACGAGGTGAGATCTTGCATGGAGCCCCAGGCCAAGGGAGATTGACAGTTCTTTTGTGTTTCTTCCATTTGCGAATAATCGCACCAACTGTTGTCACCTTCTCACCAAGCTGCTTGGCGATGGTCTTGTAGCCCATTCCAGCCTTGTGTAGGTCTACAATCTTGTCCCTGACATCCTTGGAGAGCTCTTTGGTCTTGGCCATGGTGGAGAGTTTGGAATCTGATTGATTGATTGCTTCTGTGGACAGGTGTCTTTTATACAGGTAATAAACTGAGATTAGGAGCACTCCCTTTAAGAGTGTGCTCCTAATCTCAGTTTATTACCTGTATAAAAGACACCTGGGAGCCAGAAATCTTTCTGATTGAGAGGGGGTCAAATACTTATTTCCCTCATTAAAATGCAAATCAATTTATAACATTTTTGACATGCGTTTTTTCTGGAATTTTTTGTTGTTATTCTGTCTCTCACTGTTCAAATAAACCTACCATTAAAATTATAGACTGATCATTTCTTTGTCAGTGGGAAAACGTACAAAATCAGCAGGGGATCAAATACTTTTTTCCCTCACTGTACATTAATTTTGGATTATGTACCTACAGTAGAAAATATGAAAATATATTCTAATGACGTCAACTTTATTTCTCAACTCCTAATATTGAGCAAATTATTCATTGGAGCTAATTACACTCACTGGAGTATCTGACATAGGCTTTGAAAAAGCAACTGCTAGTACCAGTCGCAGCAACTGCCTGTTATGCTTTCTTGACTTGGACCTACTTTTTTTCCAACGCATTGCTAACCTTTGTTTAACCAGCTAAACAGCTGCTATTAGCGAAAATGTGTTTGGAGTTACCTTTCTAGCTAATAGGCTATGTAGAGGTTACATTAAGGGTACATATTATTTTATGGGACAATATACAAACGTTTTTGAAGATTTTTTTGTTGTTGAGTAAATGGATTTATTGGTTCTCTTTTTTTTTTTTTAAGAGAGATGAAAATGTAATGATTTGAAGGTGATTTGAAAATCTAAATGTACCGATTTTAAGGTTGTCATTCGATTTGGGGTCGCCAGAATGTCTTGCAAAAAAAATGGGGTCCCCAGAAATTCTGCCAGAGTTTTTTTTGTCCCTGCTGAAAAAGTTACATGCGCCGAATACAACCGGTGTAGACAGTGAAATGCTTACTTACGAGCCCTTTCCCAACAATACAGAGTAAGAAAAAAGAAATAGTTACACAATAAAATCACAATAATGAGGCTATATACAAGGAGTACCGGTACCGAGTCAATGTGCAGGGATACGAGGTAGTTGAGGTAACACAGTATGTACATGCAGGTAGGTGTAAAAGTGACTAGGCAATCAGGATATATAATAAAAAGAGTAGCAGCAGTGTATGTGAAAGTGTGTGTGTGTGGGGCGTCAATATGCATTTGTGTGTTGGAGTGTCAGTGTAGTGAGTGAGGGCCCATGCCAAATATTTTCAGCCTCCTGAGGGGGAAGAGGCGTTGGTGTGCCTTCTTCACGAATGTGTTGGTGTGTTTGGACCATGATAGGTCCTTAGTGTTGTGGACACCGAGGAACTTGAATCTCTCGACCCGCTCCACTACAGGCCCATCGATGTGAAAGGGGGCATGCTCAGCCCTCCTTTTCCTGTAGTCCACAGTTTGTATTGCTGACGTTGAGGGAGAGGTTGTTGTCCTGGCACCACACTGCCAGGTCTTAGACCTCTTCCCTATAGGCTCTCATCGTCGTCGGTGATCAGGCCTACCACTGTCATGTCGTCGACAAACTTGATGATAGTGTTGAAGTCGTGCGCGGCCACGCAGTTGTGGGTGAACAGGGAGTACAGGAGGGGACTAAGTACGCGCACCCCTGAGGGGCCCTTGTGTTGAGGGTCAGCGTGGCGGATGTGCCTACCCTCACCACCTGGGGACAGCCCGTCAGGAAGTCCAGGATCCAGTTGGAGAGGGAGATGTTCAGTCCATGGGTCCTTAGCGTAGTGAAGAGCATGGAGGGCACTATGGTGTTGAACGCTGAGCTGAACATGGCTAGTAGCAAACGTTTGCCAGCTGGAACTAGCTAGGTAGCACCGGAATTTACACCTCTTGCACCAACCAAAAATAAGACTAGTCATAGCTAGGGCTGTGGCGGTCACGAAATTTCCTGTGATTGTCAAGCAAATAACTGTCGGTCTCACAGTAATTGACAGTAATTAACATAAACATATTTAGCGTCTCCTGGCTTCCACGCATAGCCTACAAACCACTGATGCAGACATTTGGAACATCTACATTTTAAAAAGTCTAATAAATCCATGTAATATAGCCTACACCTTCACAATAAATCCATTATTTATTTTTGACAGGTCTAAAGAAGCATTGTATGAAGAAAATGTAGTCTATTTCAGAAGAAGATAATAGCATAAGTTGTCCTTATGTTAGGTCCTGATGTGGCTATGCCAAATGGCTGTGGGCAACACAAGTTCATTTAGCAGACAAGATTTGCTTAGAATTCCGTGGCATTATTTTATAGTATGAAGAATACAATTGAACAAAGCTGAATAAAATATAAATCTTTTCTCCAAACGATTTGAGGGAGTGCGCACATGCGGCTATTCTGTGTTGAGCGGTTAACTAAGAAATAGGTACTCCTATATGCTTAATTTGAGTTATTAATGTCATTTTAGTTGTTCTACAAACGTTGGGCTATATGTTTTGATTTTTAATACATTGTAAGTCTGCATGATGAGACTAATGATGATTTGAAAAAAGTTGCTTGAAAGGCATGAGCTCTGCTTTGTTTTTTGCGCAGGCTGTACACACTTCAATAGTCTCTCATTCACAATTTGACAAGCACTTGATAATGCCTTGAATTTCACGGCGGCATCCCCTTTGTGGCCGTAATGCACCCTAAAAAAATCCATGCCTTTTGCGCAATCCGAAGCGCCTCTCACTCACATGGCTCTTCATCACGTGATCAGGTCTTTCTCACAGGCTACAAGTGAAGACATTTACTTTTCGTCAGCCAACAAGATGAATAGGCCTAACGAACAGCAAAAGCACTAGCCGATGTCAATCTACTATCCCCCATAGTACAAAAGTTGACCTATTCTGTGCAATAAATAAATATTCCAAACATAGTCTGGGACAGTTGTGGGGTGCAATATATCCCACATTAATACAACCACTAGCATAATTATTTTTTTTGGGCAAGTGGAGGTGGTAGCTCATCTATTCGTTTTTTGTCATCTATCACTGATCTGACAAATTTAACTAGCATGCTATAATGTAGCATAAATCAAGTGTATTGTATTATTTTGCTATTGACTTGCACATAGGCAATTCAAAAAGCCTATGGAGGTTGTGAAATATGAACATGAGACTCTTATCCTTGTGAAAATATAGATTGCTATTATTTTCTTTGCGTATCTTGATAAAGATCATCACAATTTAACACCCTACGCCTGCTCCCTACTGACGTAGAATCTATGCCCAGGGGTAGCTCGTAGAAGGGCTTACACGCAGGTGGTGCAACGGGTATCATTTTATGCCGGACGTAGAGTTACGACCCACTTATGACCAACTGGTGCAACTGGCCCCAGCAGACTAAGATCTGTCACTGTCTCTCTCCTCACCCAGGCGGCCATGTACGTCCAGCTGACGGAGGTGGCAGAGTTCTGCTGTTCCTTCCTGCTGTCTAAGATCTGTCTGGAGAACTGTGCTGAGATCATGAGGCTGCTGGAGGACTTCAGCGTGGGGGTGGAGGGCGTGCAGGAGCAGCTCGACAACTTCCTGCTGGAGAACTTTGTTCCTCTGATGAGCAAACCTGACTTCCTGCTCTACCTCAGCCTGGAGAGACTGCAGGTGTGGTGGAAGAACTGACTGGCACCCCCTAGTTAACTGTGTGTGTGTGTACCTGAACAGTGATGCTTTGAGCTCTTTATAACAGGTGATATATTCTTGTTAACTGTGTGTGTGTGTCAGGCGTACCTGGACAGTGATGCCCTAAGTCGGTTCCCAGAGATAGAGCTGTATGACTCTGTCCAGTCCTGGCTACGACACGACCGGCGCCGCTGGAGACACACAGACACTGTCGTCCAGTCTCTACGCTTCTGCCTCATGACCCCTGCTAACGTCTTCGAGAAGGTAAGACACACACAAAGAGTGTTGCATGATATACTGGTATCATGGTACCAAAAAGTCATGATACTTATGAAACCAACATTTTAGAATACCGTAGTACCGTTTCATATGATACTACCAAGTTTTCCAGCCCTACCGATCTGAAGAACCTGCTGGCGCCTATTATGAAATGTTTATAAAGTCAGTTTTGTTTATGCATTCGGTTGAATTTAAGCAACATTGACTAGTCTCTTGTATGCGCTGGTCCAATAATATCCACTTCACTTTCATGCGTAGATCACGTGTGGCAGCTGTAATCAGCCAGCCGCATCCCCTACCAGCCCTCACTCACCTGCTTCTCTCCGGCCGCTCTTCAAGCTCGTCAATTCCTCCATCAGTTTAAAAAAATATAATTTAGCCGTGATGGCGAGCGGGAATGCAGACCCAGACCCTGATGAGTCTTCTGTTGTTAGATTTGTACATTTCTTATTTTGGAGCTGCGTGCAAAGCGATTGCCTGTTATAACCAAGAGCACAGACCAGTCTGAATAGACTTTGAAAGTTCACTGTCATGCAGCCTCTGAGTGTCAGAGAGGGAAAATGGAGCACCGCTTCGCGACAGGCATGCTTGCAGCTTTACAGCAAAGAAAACAGCTTGTCTCTAGCCTAAACTGTTAAAAAATATCACCCATATTACCGGAGATGCCTTTCTTTCTTTGTATCGAGATTCACGCGAATTTTATATAATTTCACAAATGTCGCGGGCCGTTTTAAACTAATCCGGGTCGCTAATTATAGGTTTGATAACAAACAACGTTGTTCAGTCATGTTACCTAGCTAGCTAACAACCTGGTAACTGGACAGTAGGTTTAGGCTCATCTGATTGGCCCAGGAAGAAAGGAAAACGTTATGCTACTCATGAGATGTGATTCAAAAGGTAGGATTCTTATAGGCCTAATGGAAGACTAAACTATATCAAAAATCGAATGGCGCCGGAGGGGATGGCTGCCGTTTTATGGACTCTTAACCAACTGTGCTATTTTGTTAGTTTTTTTCGCATTGTTTGTAACTTATTTTGTACATAATGTTGCTGCTACCGTCTCTTATGACCGAAAATAGCTTCTGGACATCAGAACAGCGATTACTCCCCTTGAACTGGACAAATAATTTTTATTTAATGAGTCAGACGAGAGGGATTTGCTCCAGACACCCGACAGGGCCCTCATCCCCGTCATTCGCAGTAGAAAGAAAAGGAGATATCGCGGAAGGAGATCGGGGTGCCTGGTAAGGAGCCGGCGACGAGTGGCTAATCTGCCTTTGCCATCGATAATATTGGCCAATGTACAATCGCTTGATAAGAAAGTGGACGAACTACAAGCACGTATATCCTACCAACGGGACATTAAAAACTGTAATATCTTATGTTTCACCGAGTCGTGGCTGAACGACGACATGAATAACATACAGCTGGCGGGTTATACACTGTATCGGCAGGGTAGAACAGCAGCCTCTGGTAAGACAAGGGTTGGCGGTCTATGTATATTTGTAAACAACAGCTGGTGCACAATATCTAAGGAAGTCTCAAGGTTTTGCTCGCCTGAGGTAGAGTATCTCATGATAAGCTGTAGACCACACTATCTACCAAGAGAGTTTTCATCTATATTCTTCGTAGCTGTCTATTTACCACCACAAACCAATGCTGGCACTAAGACCGCACTCAATGAACTGTATACTGTAAAAGGAAAACGCTCATCCAGAGGCGGTGCTCCTAGTGGCTGGGGACTTTAATGCAGGGAAACTTAGATCCGATTTACCTCATTTCTACCAGCATGTTAAATGTGCAACCAGACGGAAAAAAACTCTAGACCATCTTTACTCCACACACAGAGACATGTACAAAGCTCTCCCTCGTCCTCCATTTGGCAAATCTGACCATAATTCTATCCTCCTGATTCCTGATTACAAGCAAAAACTAAAGCAGGAAGGACCAGTGACTCGGTCAATAAAAAAGTGGTCAGTTGAAGCAGATGCTAAGCTACAGGACTGTTTTGCTAGCACAGACTGGAATATGTTCCTGGATTCTTCTGATGGCATTGAGGAGTACACCACATCAGTCACTGGCTTCATCAATAAGTGCATTGATGACGTCGTCCCCACAGTGACTGTACGTACATACCCCAACCAGAAGCCATGGATTACAGGCAACATCCGCACTGAGCTAAAGGGTAGAGCTGCCGCTTTCAAGGAGTGGGACTCTAAACCGGAAGCTTATAAGAAATCCCGCTATGCCCTCCGACGAACCATCAAACAGGCAAAGCGTCAATACAGGACTAAGATCGAATCGTACTACACCGGTTCCGACGCTCGTCGGATGTGGCAGGGCTTGCAAACTATTACAGACTACAAAGGGAAGCACAGCCGTGAGCTGCCCAGTGACACAAGCCTGCCAGACGAGCTAAATTACTTCTATGCTCGCTTCCAGGCAAATAACACTGAAACATGCATGAGAGCATCAGCTGTTCCGGACGACTGTGTGATCACGCTCTCCGTAGCCGATGTGAGTAAGACCTTTAAACAGGTCAACATTCACAAGGCCGCAGGGCCTGACGGATTACCAGGACGTGTACTCCAAGCATGCGCTGACATTTTCAACCTCTCCCTGTTTGAGTCTGTAATACCAGCATGTTTTAAGCAGACCACCATAGTCCCTGTGCCCAAGAACACTAAGGTAACCTGCCTAAATTACTACCGCCCCTTAGCACTCACAGTGTAGCCATGAAGTGCTTTGAAAGGCTGGTCATGGCTCACAACACCATTATCCCAGAAACCCTAGACCCACTCCAATTTGCATACCGCCCCAACAGATCCACAGATGATACAATCTCTATTGCGCTCCACACTGCCCTTTCACACCTGGACAAAAGGAACACCTATGTGAGAATGATATTAATTGACTACAGCTCAGTGTTCAACACCATAGTGCCCTCAAAGCTCATCACTAAGCTAAGGACCCTGGGACTAAACACCTCCCTCTGCAGCTGGATCCTGACGGGCCGCCCCCAGGTGGTAAGGGTAGGTAACAACACATCCGCCAATCTGCTCCTCAACACGGGGGCCCCTCAGGGGTGTGTGCTCAGTCCCCTCCTGTACTCCCTGTTCACGCATGACTGCATGGCCAGGCACGACTCCAACACCATCATTAAGTTTCCCGATGACACAACAGTGGTAGGCCTGATCACCAACAACGACGCGACAGCCTATAGGGAGCAGGTCAGAGACCTGGCCGTGTGGTGCCAGGACAACAACCTCTCCCTCAACGTGATCAAGACAAAGGAGATGATTGTGGACTACAGGAAAAAGAAGACGACCGAGCACGCCCCCATTCTCATTGACTGGGCTGTAGTGGAGCAGGTAGAGAGCTTCAAGTTCCTTGGTGTCCACATCACCAACAAACTAACATGGTCCAAGCACACCAAGACAGTCGTGAAGAGGGCACGACAAAACCTATTCCCCCTAAGGAGACTGAAAAGATATGGCATGGGTCCTCAGATCCTCAAAAGGTTCTACAGCTGCACTATCGAGAGCATCCTGACTGGTTGCATCACTGCCTGGTATGGCAATTGCTTGGCATCCGACCGCAAGAGGCTTCTAAACAGCTTCTACCCCCAAGCCATAAGACTCCTGAACATCTAATCCAGACTCCTGAACATCTAATCCAGTACCCAGACTATTTGCATTGCCCCCCTCCCCCCTCTTTTATGCTGCTGCTACTCTGTTTATTATCTATGCATAGTCACTTTAATAACTCTACCTACATGTACATATTACCTCGACTAACCGGTGCTCCCACACATTGACTCGGTACCGGTACCCCCTGTATATAGCCTCGCTATTGTTATTTTACTGCTGCTCTTTTAATTATAATTATTATTACTTTTTTTTAGTATTCTTTCTTAAAACTGCATTGTTGGTTAAGGGCTTGTAAGTAAGCATTTCACTTGTCGCGTGTGACAAATAAAATTTGATTTGATTTTAAATCTATTTATTTCTGGTGTGCCTTTAAATTCTGTTTAGTGCCTAACGTTTTAAAAGTTGGGAGCAGTATGTGTGGGAGAGAGAGTGGTGTGTGTTTCTGAGAGTGAGGAAGACAGAGAGAGTGTGTGAGGAAGGGGGGAGTATGTGTGTCAGTTTTAACTGAAGAGTAAAGGTTTCATGCAGTGTTTTCCCCTTACTGAAACAATTACATTTACATTTCTACATTTTAGTCATTTAGCAGATGCTCTTATCCAGAGCAACTTACACTTAGTGCATTCATCTTAAGATAGCTAGGTGGGACAACCACATATCACAGACATAGAAAGTAAAAAAATTTGCTCAATAACGTAGCTGTCAGTAGAGTCAGCGCTAGAAGGTGGGTGGGGGGTGGGGGTGTTTGAGTGTATTTTTGAATTGTTTAATTTTTAAATTGGGGGGGGGGATCGAGATGAGGAGGATGATTATTTAAGATACTGTTTGAAGAGGTATGGTTTCAGATGTTTTCGGAAGATGAGCAGGGACTCTGCTGTCCAAGCTTCAGGGGGAAGTTGGTTCCACCATTGGGGTGCCAGGACAGAGAAGAGCTTGGACTGGGCTGAGCGGGAGCTGCCCTCCTGTAGGTGTGGGATGGCCAAGAGACCTGAGGTGACAGAACGGAGTGCTCGGGTTGGGGTGTAGGATTGAGCATAGCCTGAAGGTAGGGAGGGGCAGTTCCTCTTGCTGTTCCGTAGGTAAGCAACATGTTATTGTAGTGGATGCGAGCTTCGACTGGAAGCCAGTGGAGGGTGCGGAGGAGCGGGGTGACATGAGAGAACTTGGGAAGGTTTAAAACCAGGCAACAGTGAGTTGCAGTAGTCCAGATGGGAGAGGACTAGTGCCTGGATTAGGACCTGCGATGCTTCCTGTGTGAGGTAGGGTCATACTCTACGGATGTTGTAGAGCATGAAGCTGCAGGAGCGGGTCACTGCTTTGATGTTTGCAGAGAACGACAGGGTGTTGTCCAGGGTCACGCCAAGTTTCTTTGCAGTCTGGGAGGGTGACACTGCGGAGTTGTCAACCATGATGGAGAGGTCTTTGAGCGGGCAGGCCTTCCCCGGGAGGAAGAGCAGTTCCGTCTTGTCAAGGTTGAGCTTGGTGGGCCGAAATCCAAGTTGAGATATGTGCCAGGCATGCAGAGATGCATGTCGCCACCTGGGTGTCAGAAGGGGGGAAGGAGAAAAGTAGTTGAGTGTCATCCGCATAGCAATGATAGGAGAGACCATGTGAGGATATGACGGAGCCGAGTGACTTGGTGTATAGAGAGAATAGGAGAGGGCCTAGAATCGAGACCTGGGGGACACCAGTAGTGAGAGTACGTGGTGCAGACACAGATCCTCTCCACGTCACCTGGTAGGAGGGGCCTGCAAGGTAGGATGCAATCCAAGAGTGTGCATAGCCTGAGATGCCCAGCCCTGAGAGGGTGGAGAGGAGGATCTGATGGTTCACGGTGTCAAAGGCAGGGGATAGATCTAGGAGGATGAGAACAGAGGAGAGAGAGTCAGCTTTGGCAGTGCAGAGAGCCTCCGTGACACAGAGAAGAGCAGTCTCGGTTGAGTGACCCGTCTTGAAGCCTGACTGGTTAGGGTCAAGAAGATCATTCTGAGAGACATGCAGATCATTATGCATGTACAGTGCCTTCGGAAAGTAAAAATCCTCATCAATCTACACACAATACCCCATAATGACAAAGCGGAAACAGGTTTTTAGACATTTCTGCAAATGTATTAAAAATAACAAACAGAAATACCTTATTTACATACACTACCAGTCATGTTTGGACACACCTACTCATTCAAGGGTTTTTCTTTATTTTTACTATTTCATATATTGTAGAATAATAGTGAAGACATCAAAACTATGAAATAACACATATGGAATCATATAGTAACCAAAAAAGTGTTAAACAAATCAAAATATATGTTATATTTGAGATTCTTCAAATAGCCACCCTTTGCCTTGATGACAGCTTTCCACACTCTTGGTATTCTCTCAACCAGCTTCAATTAACAGGTGTGCCTTCTTAAAAGTAAATTTGTGGAATTTCTTTCCTTAATTATTTTGAGCCAATCAGTTGTGTTGTGACAAGGTAGGGGGGATATACAGAAGATCGCCCTATTTGGTAAAATACCAAGTCTATATTATGGCAAGAACAGCTCAAATAAGCAAAGAGAAATGACAGTCCATCATTACTTTAAGACATGAAGGTCAGTCAATACGGAACATTTCAAGAATTTTGAAAGTTTCTTCAAGTGCAGTCGCAAAAACCATCAAGCGCTATGATGAAACTGGCTCTCATGAGGACCGCCACAGGAATGTAAGACCCAGAGTTACCTCTGCTGCAGAGGATAAGTTCATTAGAGTTACCAGCCTCAGAAATTGCAGCCCAAATAAATGCTTCACAGAGTTCAAGTAACCGACACATCTCAACATCAACTGTTCAGAGGGGACTGTGTGAATCAGGCCTTCATGGTCGAATTGCTGCAAAGAAACCACTACTAAAGGACACCAATAAGAAGAAGAGACTTGCTTGGGCCAAGAAACACGAGCAATGGACATTAGACCGGTGGAAATGTGTCCTTTGGTCTGGAGTCCAAATTTGAGATTTTTGGTTCCAACCACCGTGTCTTTGTGAGATGCGGTGTGGGTGAACGGATGATCTCCGCATGTGTATTTACCACCGTAAAGCATGGAGGAGGAGGAGTTATGGTGTGGAGGTGCTTTGCTGGTGACACTGTCTGTGACCTCAACCCAATTGAGATGGTTTGGGATGAGTCAGACCGCAGAGTGAAGGAAAAGCAGCCAACAAGTGCTCAGCGTTTGTGGGGACTCCTTCAAGACTGTTGGAAAAGCATTCCAGGTGAAGCTGTTTGAGAGAATGCCTAGAGTGTGCAAAGCTGTCGTCAAGGCAAAGTGTGGCTATTTGAAGAATCTCAAATATAAAATAAGTGGGGGGAAAAAAAGTATTTAGTCAGCCACCAATTGTGCAAGTTCTCCCACTTAAAAAGATGAGAGAGGCCTGTAATTTTCATCATAGGTACACGTCAACTATGACAGACAAAAGGAGAAAAGAAAATCCAGAAAATCACCTTGTAGGATTTTTAATGAATTTATTTGCAAATTATGGTGGAAAATAAGTATTTGGTCAATAACAAAAAATTCTCAATACTTTGTTATATACCCTTTGTTGGCAATGACACAGGTCAAACGTTTTCTGTAAGTCTTCACAAGGTTTTCACACACTGTTGCTGGTATTTTGGCCCATTCCTCCATGCAGATCTCCTCTAGAGCAGTGATGTTTTGGGGCTGTCGCTGGGCAACACGGACTTTCAACTCCCTCCAAAGATTTTCTATGGGGTTGAGATCTGGAGACTGGCTAGGCCACTCCAGGACCTTGAAATGCTTCTTACGAAGCCACTCCTTCGTTGCCCGGGCGGTGTGTTTGGGATCATTGTCATGCTGAAAGACCCAGCCACGTTTCATCTTCAATGCCCCTTGCTGATGGAAGGAGGTTTTCACTCAAAATCTCACGATACATGGCCCCATTCATTCTTTCCTTTACACAGATCAGTCGTCCTGGTCCCTTTGCAGAAAAACAGCCCCAAAGCATGATGTTTCCACCCCCATGCTTCACAGTAGGTATGGTGTTGTTTGGATGCAACTCAGCATTCTTTGTCCTCCAAACACGACGAGTTGAGTTTTTACCAAAAAGTTCTATTTTGGTTTCATCTGACCATATGACATTCTCCCAATCCTCTTCTGGATCATCCAAATGCACTCTAGCAAACTTCAGACGGGCCTGGACATGTACTGGCTTAAGCAGGGGGGACACGTCTGGCACTGCAGGATTTGAGTCCCTGGCGGCGTAGTGTGTTACTGATGGTAGGCTTTGTTACTTTGGTCCCAGCTCTCTGCAGGTCATTCACTAGGTCCCCCGTGTGGTTCTGGGATTTTTGCTCACCGTTCTTGTGATCATTTTGACCCCACAGGGTGAGATCTTGCGTGGAGCCCCAGATTGAGGGAGATTATCAGTGGTCTTGTATGTCTTCCATTTCCTAATAATTGCTCCCACAGTTGATTTCTTCAAACCAAGCTGCTTACCTATTGCAGATTCAGTCTTCCCAGCCTGGTGCAGGTCTACAATTTTGTTTCTGGTGTCCTTTGACAGCTCTTTGGTCTTGGCCATAGTGGAGTTTGGAGTGTGACTGTTTGAGGTTGTGGACAGGTGTCTTTTATACTGATAACAAGTTCAAACAGGTGCCATTAATACAGGTAACGAGTGGAGGACAGAGGAGCCTCTTAAAGAAGAAGTTACAGGTCTGTGAGAGCCAGAAATCTTGCTTGTTTGTAGGTGACCAAATACTTATTTTCCACCATAATTTGCAAATAAATTCATAAAAAATCCTACAAAGATCTCACCTCGTAGAGTTGCAATGGTCATAAAAACGGTGAGGAATCAGCCCAGAACTACACGGGAGGATCTTGTCAATGATCTCAAGGCAGCTGAGACCATAGTCACCAAGAAAACAATTGGTAACACACTACGCTGTGAAGGACTGAAATCCTGCAGCGCCCGCAAGGTCCCCCTGCTCAACAAAGCACATATACAGGCCCTTCTGAAGTTTGCCAATGAACATCTGAATGATTCAGAGGAGAAATGTGTGAAAGTGTTGTGGTCAGATGAGACCAAAATCGAGCTCTTTGGCATCAACTCGCCGTGTTTGGAGGAGGAGGAATGCTGCCTATGTCCCCAAGAACACCATCCCCACCGTCAAACATGGAGGTGGAAACATTATGCTTTGGGGGTGTTTTTCTGCTAAGGGGACAGGACAACTTCACCGCATCAAAGGGACGATGGACGGGGCCATGTACCGTCAAATCTTGGGTGAGAACCTCCTTCCCTCAGCCAGGGCATTGAAAATGGGCCGTGGATGGGTATTCCAGCATTACAATGACCCAAAACACACGGCCAAGGTAACAAAGGAGTGGCTCAAGAAGAAGCACATTAAGGTCCTGGAGTGGCCTAGCCAGTCCCCAGACCTTAATCCCATAGAAAATCGAGTGGAGGGAGCTGAAGGTTCGAGTTGCCAAACGTCAGCCTCGAAACCTTAATGACTTGGAGAAGATCTGCAAAGAGGAGTGGGACAAAATCCCTCCTGAGATGTGTGCAAACCTGGTGGCCAACTACAAGAAACGTCTGACCTCTGTGATTGCCAACAAGGGTTTTGCCACCAAGTACTAAGTCATGTTTTGCAGAGGGGTCAAATACTTATTTCCCTTATTAAAATGGAAACCAATTTATAACATTTTTGACATGCGTTTTTCTGGATTTTTTTGTTGTTATTCTGTCTCTCACTGTTCAAATAAACCTACCATTAAAATTATAGACTGATCATGTCTTTGTCAGTGGGCAAACGTACAAAATCAGCAGGGGATCAAATACTTTTTTTTGATTCCCAGTGGGTCAGAAGTTTACATTCACTCAATTAGTATTTGGTAGCATTGCCTTTAAATTGTTTAACTTGTGTCAAACGTTTCGGGTAGCCTTCCACAAGCTTCCCACAATAAGTTGGGTGAATTTTGGCCCATTCCTCCTGACAGAGCTGGTGTAACTGAGTCACGTTTGTAGGCTTCCTTGCTTGCACACACCTTTTCAGTTCTACCCACAAATGTTCTATAGGATTGAGGTCAGGGCTTGTGATGGCCACTCCAATACCTTGACTTTGTTGTCCTTAAGCCATTTTGCCACAACTTTGGAAGTATGCTTGGGGTCATTGTCAATTTAGAAGACCCATTTGCGACCAAGCTTTAACTTCCTGACTGATGTCTTGAGATATTCACATAATTTTCCTTCCTCATGATGCCATCTATTTTGTGAAGTGCACCATTCCCACCTGCAGCTAAGCACCCCCACAGCATGATGCTGCCACTCCCGTTCTTCACGGTTGGGATGGTGTTCTTCGGCTTGCAAGCCACCCCCTTTTTTCCTCCAAACATAACTATTGTCTTAATGGCCGAACAGTTCTATTTTTGTTTCATCAGACCAGAGGACATTTCTCCAAAAAGTACGATCTTTGTCCCCATGTGCAGTTGCAAACCGTAGTCTGGCTTTTTTATGGCGGTTTGGAGCAGTGGCTTCTTCCTTGCTGAGCGGCCTTTCAGGTTATGTCGATATAGGACTTGTTTTACTGTGGCTATAGATACTTTTGTACCTGTTTCCTCCAGCATCTTCACAAGCTCCTTTGCTGTTGTTCTACGTTTATCTCTAGGAGACAGAACGCGTCTCCTTCCTGAGCGGTATGACGGCTGCGTGGTTCCATAGTGTTTATACTTGTGTACTATTGTTTGTACAGATGAACGTGGTACCTTCAGGCGTTTGGAAATTGCTCCCAAGGATGAACCACGCTTGTGGAGATCTACAAAAAAAAAATCTGAGGTCTTGGCAGATTTCTTTTGATTTTCCCATGATGTCAAGCAAAGAGGCACTGAGTTTGAAGGTAGGCCTTGAAATACATCCACAGGTACACCTCCAATTGACTCAAATGATGTCAATTAGCCTATCAGAAGCTTCTAAAGCCATGACATCATTTTCTGGAATTTTCCAAGCTGTTTAAAGGTACAGTCAACTTAGTGTATGTAAACTTCTGACCCACTGGAATTGTGATACAGTGAATTATAAGTGAAATAATCTGTCTGTAAACAATTGTTGGAAAAATTACTTGTGTCATGCACAAAGTAGATGTCCTAACCGACTTGCCAAAACTATAGTTTGTTAACAAGAAATTCGTGGAGTGGTTGAAAAACTAGTTTTAATGACTCCAACCTAAGTGTATGTAAACTTCCGACTTCAACTGTAGGTAGAGTTAAAGTGACTATGCATAGATGATAAACAGTGAGTGGCAGCAGCATAAAAGAGTAGAGGGGGAGGGGGGGTAAATGCAAATTGTCCAGGTAGCCATTTGATTAGCTGTTCAGGAGTCTTATGGCTTGGGGGTAGAAGCTGTTAAGAAGCCTTTTGGACCTAGACTGGCTGACTAGGGTAGCTGGAATCTTTGACAATTTTTAGGGCCTTCCTCTGACACTGCCTGGTATAGAGGTCCTGGATAGCAGGAAGCTTGGCCCCAGCGATGTACTGGGCCGTACGCACTACCCTCTGTATTGCCTTGCGGTCGGAGGCCAAGCAGTTGCCATACCAGGCAGTGATGCAACCAGTCATGATGCTCTCGATGGTGCAGCTGTAGAACCTTTTGAGGATCTGAGGACCCATGCCAAATCATTTCAGTCTACTGAGGGGGAATAGGCTTTGTCGTGCCCTCATCACGACTGTCTTGGTGTGTTTGGACCATGATAGTTTGTTGGTGATGTGGACACCAAGGAACTTGAAGCTCTCAACCTGCTCCACTACAGCCCTGTCGATGAGAATGGGGACGTGCTCGGTCCTCCTTTTCCTGTAGTGACAATCATCTCCTTTGTCTTGATCACGTTGAGGGAGAGGTTGTTATCCTGGCACCACACAGTCAGGTCCCTGACCTCCTCCCTATAGGCTGTCTCATCGTTGTCGGTGATCAGGCCTACCACTGTTGTGTCATCGGCAAACTTAATGATGGTGTACAGGAGGGGACTGAGCACGCACCCCTGAGGGGCCCCCGTGTTGAGGATCAGTGTGGCAGATGTGTTGTTACCTACTCTTACCACCTGGGGGCGGCCCGTCAGGAAGTCCAGGATCCAGTTGCAGAGGGAGGTGTTTAGTCCCAGGATCCTTAGCTTAGTGATGAGCTTTGAGGGCTCTATGGTGTTGAACGCTGAGCTGTAGTCAATTAATAGCATTCTCACATAGGTGTTCCTTTTGTCCAGGTGGGAAAGGGCAGTGTGGAGTGCAGTAGAGATTGCATCATCTGTGGATCTGTTGGGGCGGTATGCAAATCGGAGTGGGTCTAGGGTTTCTGGGATAATGGTGTTGATGTGAGATACTACTCGGTATCTTGATACTTGGCCTGGTATTGTATCGTTTGTAAAATGTTGGTGTTGTGGCAAGCCTACACACAACAATACACACACACACAGAAACATACACACACTTACTGACACTGTTGCAAGATGAGTCACACATATGGTTCCTGCTTTTCTCAATGATACCTCTGACTAACTCTTCATCTCCCTCAGGTGAAGACGTCAGAGTTCTATCGTTACTCTCGACAGCTGCGTCAGGAGGTGGACCAGGCTCTCAGCTACTTCCACGACGTCAACGAGCAGCCGCTGGTCGAGACGCGGTCCAACCGCATCCGCTCGGTCCGACCGCAGACAGCCGTGTTCAGGGGCATGATCGGACACAGCATGGTCAACAGCAAGATCCTACTGCTGCACAAACCCAAGGTAAGATCCTACTGCTGCACAAACCCAAGGTAAAATCCTACTGCTGCACAAACCCAAGGTAAGATCCTACTGCTGCACAAACCCAAGGTAAGATCCTACTGCTGCACAGACCCAAGGTATGATCCTACTGCTGCACAGACCCAAGGTAAAATCCTACTGCTGCACAGACCCAAGGTAAAATCCTACTGCTGCACAGACCCAAGGTAAAATCCTACTGCTGCACAGACCCAAGGTATGATCCTACTGCTGCACAGACCCAAGGTATGATCCTACTGCTGCACAGACCCAAGGTAAAATCCTACTGCTGCACAGACCCAAGGTAAAATCCTACTGCTGCACAGACCCAAGGAAGAGGCATTAGGCCTACAGCAGAGGGGACCAATGCTCTTCCTGGAGAGCTACTGGGTGTGGAAACTTTTGTTACAGCCATGCTCTAAATATGTCAGGTGTAATGTCTATTCTGCAACATTATAGACACATTATACACACGATACACACATTATATACACATAATGTGGCTAGAATGTGTCTTTACTTTTACGTTTCTTGGTAAAACATTTACTTGGACGGTGATGCCCCAGGGGTATGTTGAATTACCTGCCATCTTTGCCCAAGAAATGGCTAGGAACCTTAAGGGTTTTGTTGCTCCTGGTGGAAGCATTTTGGTTCAATATGTTGATGATTTGTTGGTTTGCTCACAATCAGAGGAGATATGTCACGAGGACAATCGGCCATTGTTCATTTTCTTAGCAGAAAATGGTCATAAAGTTTCTATAATGTGTCTATAAAGTGTCGAAGTCTGTGGATAATGTGTATAATATATCTATAATGTGTCTATAGCTGTGTTCGAATACCCATACTAACATAGTGTATACTACACTAAACGAACGGTATCCTTTCAGTTGAGTGTACTAGATCTTCGCCTGTCTACTGGAAGTTGATGCTGTTGCTTTGCAACTTCTTGCTAGCTTGTTAGCATAGCTAACAAATTACTAGCTAGACATCTTCCGACTTCATTAACAATGTCCATTGAGAACGCACAACGTCTATACCACTTAGCTAAGCTAAGAATTACGTGAATAATCAAGTCAATAAACGTTGGGTAATTAGATAGCATATAGTTAATATACAGGCAAGTTCGACGTATTAGTAGCCAACTAACGAGGTAGCTAGCTAACATACCGGTACATACAAGCAACTGCTGTAATGATATGCTATGTGGTTCGTAAGGATTGCATAGCTAACAAATTGTCAGCCAACATAACGTGGAACCTAACTTATTTGAAAAGTCATTACTTTATTACATTGCTCAACATTTTCTTAACATTTGTCATAATTAGTTAAAGCAATGAATTTGTATGCGCTCTCATCGGACTTCGGCTGCATATTTCCAGCCATTTTCTTCAAATCTGAAAATGTTGTGCAGCCACGCCCATTTTCTAAAGAATTGCATTATGGGCCCTAAAAGCACGGAAAATGTGTCCACTGCTTGTATACTACGTATTTTGGCGAGTGTAGTACGACATCAGGGAACTTTTGGCATAATAACTATATCCATACTATGACCAATAAGCATACTACATACTCAACTTGTCTATAATGTGTATGTCTATAATGTGTATGTCTATAATGTGTATGTCTATAATGTGTATAAAGTGTCTGTAATGTGTGTATGACCTGTCTGTAGGTGTGGTGGGAGTTGGAAGGTCCCCAGGTCCCCCTCCGTCCAGACTGCTTGGCCATCGTCAACAACTTTGCCTTCCTGCTGGGGGGGGAGGAGCTAGGGTCTGACGGGGAGTTCCACGCCTCCTCTAAAGTCTACCGCTACGACCCCCGCCAGAACTCCTGGCTACGCATGGCTGACATGTCTGTACCCAGGTCTGTAGTTGTCAGTTCCCAGGTGTGACATGGTTTCATGTTTGTACAAGATCTATTAGGTGCATAATTTATATAAATAAAAATAGGGGGGAAAAGTGTCATTTTAATTTGTTATGTCTTCACTTCCAGGTCAGAGTTTGCAGTGGGGGTCATCGGTAAGTTCATCTACGCGGTGGCTGGGCGGACGCGGGATGAGACGTTCTACTCCACGGAACGCTATGACATCACGGCGGACCGCTGGGAGTTTGTGGATCCGTACCCAGTCAACAAGTACGGTCACGAGGGCACGGTCCTGAATGGGAAACTCTACATCACCGGAGGAATCACTTCCTCATCCACCTCTAAACAGGTGTGTGTGTTCGACCCGGGGTGGGACACGGGGGGAGGGATGTGTCTATTCGACCCGGGTCGGGACGTGGGGGGAGGGGTGTGTGTGTTCGACCCTGGGCGGGACGCGGGGGTAGGGGTGTGTGTGGCGGGCTCTGCAGGAGCAGGAACAACGGACACACACAGGACGCGTTCAGCCCGCACCCCCCTCCTCCCCAACACACACACACCCACCAGCTCCTGGGAGAACAAGTCGAAGATGAATTACGCTCGCTGCTTCCACAAGATGATCTCCCACAACGGGAAGCTATACGTGTTCGGGGGGGTGTGTGTGATCCTCCGGGCGTCGTTCGAGTCGCAAGGCTGCCCATCCACGGAGGTCTACGACCCTGAGACAGATGAGTGGACCATCCTGGCGTCAATGCCCATCGGGCGCAGTGGACACGGCGTGGCAGTGCTGGACAGACAGATCATGGTACTGGGGGGCCTCTGCTATAACGGACATTACTCCGACTCCATCCTCACCTTTGACCCCGATGACAACAAGTGGAAGGAGGATGAGTATCCCAGGATGCCTTGCAAACTGGACGGGCTGCAGGTCTGCACTCTGCACTTCCCTGAGTACGTCCTGGAGCACGTCCGGCGCTGCAGCTGAGGTCTGGTGCAGTTCAGACACAACCTTTTTAAAGGTTTGGGAACACCCCCCCTTTAAGACAGACTCCTCCAGGCTCCAGGTGTGGGCCGGGCGGTGGAGGATCTGTGTTTACAGGTGTGACACTAACGCTCTAACACAGAAGCTTTTCAACTAGGTACAGACTGAACTAAACATGCCATAGTAATCTGTCCTCATGGGCAGAAAATGGAGCTGCGGTAGTGATCAGTGGTGGTGATAGTTTTCAAAATAAGCTTTTCAGAAAAAAATGAAAAATTATGATAAATAATTTTTCATGATTCAGCTGTCTTATTTTGGACTGAGGTCAGTTTCGTATTGTTGTTATTATGATTATGTTTCAGCCTACAGTCCTACAAGCCCTGTCTATCTGAAAGAATGTGTATAAACCCTGGATGGCTGACAAGGGGGGCGCTGTATTGAAGCCATTTTGGTACTCCATTGTAAAAAAAAAAGATTTTGTAAGCTATAGAAATACATTTATTAATGTCTACACATGTTTTTTACAAGTATATTATATTAATATAATATATATATATATATAATATACGTTTAAATTATATTATGTGAACTGAACATAAAAAAATTAAACAACGTTTATAAAAAAACATATTCCTTAAAGTAAATTGTTTAGAGAGTACTAATGTTACTGTCCCCACTACAACAAGGAAATACTTAAATACATGTAATTTTGTCTTTGAAACATTTTATTGAAATACATTTCATTGGCCAATACATAGCATCAGCAATCCAGGGTTTATACATCATTGGCCAATACATAGCATCAGCAATCCAGGGTTTATACATCATTGGTCTGAACCATGTCTGTCTGTATGTCTCCACCATGCTGTGTCATCGTCATGTGATGTCATGCAGTCTCTCTGTAACCCCCTCTCTGATGCCGCTTTCAAGACAACTGGGAACTCGGAAATCTCCTACCTCTGACTTCAGTGCGTTCAAGACAACTGGGAACTCTGGGGAGGGGGGGGGCGTGGACAAGCTCCAACTGGGGAAAAATAGTTTAACGGTCATCCAACTCGGAATTCCAAGTCGGAAACTCTGGGATCATCCTAAAGCTCAGACTTTCCAATTTGAAGATCATTGACGTCATGATTTGACCTTCCCAGTTCTCTTGAAAGCACCATTAGTCTGTGGAGCTGGAGTGTGTGTGTGTGTGTGTGTGTGTGTGTGTGTGTGATACATGAATGAGCAGAGTGAGATAAAAGAGAAAACATATGCTCTCATCACACTAGTGGGCATGTGAGAAGGAAGATCATGGTGATGATTTAGCATTGTCATGACTACACTGCAATAACACTGTTCTGCTGACTGAGAGAGCCATGTAAGAGTTCAGAGGTTAGGGATGACCGCAGTGTGAAGGTCCCTGTCTCTCTGGCAGTACTGTATTTAAGATTACACTTTATTTATTGATGTTAACCGTCTGCTCTGAGTGTTACTGTGGCTGACTACTGGAGGGTGTTTTAAATGGTAGCAGCAGGTAGTTGGCCACAGAACTGTACTAAACAACCTTAGATTTTTTCTTTTAAAAGAGGAAAGAACAAGTTGATACAGAAAATAAAATGAGTTCATATTAAAGATAAACATGAAATAGGCTCAATACTCAATACTCCCAGGAACTCATTAACTATTTTTGCCTAATCAAAAGTTGATATTTTGAGTGTCAAAAGTTATCTGGCTAATTTATGGATCCTACTTTGTAAAGCCCTACCCTGGCTTAGTCCTGACTGTCTGTCTGACTGAGCCAGCTGCAGCTTATGAACCTGCTCATCTCTCTCTTTCATCTTTTCATGAGCAACAATGAAAAGGGCTAAAGCACGTTCTTCTGCAGTTCTGTCTGTCACCCCTTTTTGTATGCGTGTTTATCCAACATCCATCCACCACCAGCTAACTCTGTGTGACTGTGGTTGGGAATGGGATGTTGGGCTGATATGATTTGCATTGCAATAGAGCGTAGTCTTTGATACTTTGAGAGAGAGAGATTGGTGTCAGTCTTTCTCTGATTCTACACCTCTCCCTCTACTTTCCCTCCCTCCCTCCTCTACGCAGCGTCCTCCTGCCTACACTCACGGCTCTATTCAATCAAACCCGCAGTGCAGTATTTATGCAGTAGCATACAAACATGCCTTTTCCCCCCACAGTCAGAGTCAATAAGCTGTTTGTGGTACTGTATAAATACCAGGTAGACCCCCCTCACAGGTAGGTGGCTCCATTTGACAGAATAAGATGTGTGCGTGCTGTGGGCAGTAGTGTATAAACAGGGACTGTTAACATCACTAAGGCAGCTTAGATGTAATATGGTCTTCTGTCATCATCTCCCATCTCTGTCTGTTTTGTGTGAATATTTTCTCATGTGAAAATTACTATCAATATCATGAACACTAAGGCCCAGTTGGTTTTCCAGACATAAACCTACTTCTGGGCTAAAAAGTAATGCGCAATAGAGAAACTCCACTGAAAGTGTTTTTTTTTTTGTCCAATATTATGCCAAACTTCAGTCTTTAAACAGAGGTCTCCCTCTGCTGTTCAACATGTGTATGTACTACTGCTGTTTTTGTTTAGGACATGGCTTGTCTATCTGTCTGTTTGTCATAGCTCAGCATTTATAATCAACCCTCAGTCTCAGTAGGATAAAATAATAGAATATCGAGGCTAAAAACACCCTGTACGATGACTGTATTTAAAAAGATAAATCAGACAAACAATATATTTACTATAATCTGAGTAGACACTGCTGTTTGGAACACTTTGTAATTTCTATCCAGAAATAAATGTTCATACTGTTAAGCTTTTCAGCTTTGCTTGAGTGTTTTAATGAGTGTGTTGGCAGTGGTGTAAAGTACTTAAGTAAAAATCTTTAAAGTACAACTAGGTCGTTTTTTGGGGGGTATCTGTACTTTATTATTTATATTTGACAACTTTTACTTCACTACATTCCTATAAATTTTCCCTGACACCCAAATGTACTCGTTACATTTTGAATGCTTAGCAGGACAGGAAAATTGTCAAATTCACGCACTTATCAAGATAACACGTGGTCATCCCCACTGCCTCTGATCTGGCGGACTCACTAAACACATGCATCTTTTGTAAATTATGTTGGAGCGTGCCCCTGGCTAGCCGTACATTTTAAAAACAAGAAAATGGTGCCATCTGCTTAATATTTGAAATTATTTATACTTTTACTTTTGATACTTAAGTATATTTAGAACCAAATACTTTTAGACTTTTACTCAAGTAATTTTCTATTAAGGTATCTATACTTTTACACAAGTATGACAAATGTGTACTTTTTCCACCACCGTGTTGGGGAAAAGTGTATGGTGTGCTCGCCTGTGACGCTCACTATAGTGTGCGACCACCATATGTCGCTGTTGAAATGATCATCGTTCTACAATTGCGGATTCTGGTGTTTTTGTCCTGGTTCGAGTTGCCGTACAAAAGCAAAGTCACCAGGAAGTGAAATGTCAAACGTTGGGAAGCTGGTAATGGTTAAACTTTTCTCTTGTATGATACATTCAGGTTATCTTAGAATAGTACAGACGTAGCTAATGGCAGACTACAATATGACAACAGTAAAATACTGTTTAAAAGAGTGATGTTGGTTGAGCTGAGCATGGGCTAGCTAGCTAATGTCAGCCTCAGCAAACCAAACCACTAACTTACTACAGTAGTGTGGCCAGGGTCAATGATATTAACATAGAAGGGGTTAGTTAAAAATATATTTTACATTAACGTTAGCTAGCTAGCCATATTTATGACTAGCTAAAAGAGAAGACGTTTTACGATCTGAATTCGAGATCAAAAATAATGAATCGTAAAACGTATTTTTATTCATAAATATGGCCATGGCATTAACGTTACTGGACAAAACGGGTGTGTCACAGTATAAAAAAAAAACACACTTGTACCTAACGTTAAATGTATTCTTGATTTTGTGCAAAACGTTGCCCTTGTTATGTAAGCTAACGTTAGTGTAACTTACTTCCTATACCTGTCATGAATGTCCTGACTCTTGCCATGCAGTTACCCATTTACCAAAAAGTAATGATCCTGCGTCATGATGTGTAACCGCTGCTAGGTGCCGCTGTCTGCCGCTGTGTCAGGGGTCCAGGGTCTGATGCCGGGCACTGCGACTGTCCTGGCCACCAGCGAGGTCAAGAAGAAACCCGCAGCTCAGAGTCTCAGTATTGAAGAGGTAGCTGGTATGGCTGTCCTGTCCCCTCTCCTGTCCAGGAACAATTATTTGGCAGTTATATGAAGGGACAGATGACATGCGTGTCCAATCTTATCTGCTAATAAGAGCTGTTTGGGTGGGGTGCAGGCTCCCACAAGCCACTTTGCAGATACAATTACTTGGACAGGACAACGTTACTGTAGGCTGCTCGATTTGAAATGTGTGTGTGTTGCAGCTCCCGTCCCTGTATGTTACTCCAGAGCCGCAGCTCAGGTATGTGGAGCCAGAGGTGGGGCCAGTGGAACGAGGCGTGGCCGAACTGAGGAAATGGGCCGAGCCTTACACTAACCAGTGTCAGGTACACCTCTCTCCCTCTGTCCCCCATACATACAGTGCATTCGGAATGTATTCAGACCCCTTGACTTTTTCCACATTTTGTTACGTTACAGCCTTATTCTAAAATGTATTAAATACACATCTTTCCTCATCAATCTACACACAATACCCCATAATGACAAAGCGAAAACAGGTTTTTAGAAATGTTTACAAATTTAATTTTAAAAAATTACTTACCTTATTTACATAAGTATTCAGACCCTTTGCTATGAGACTCGAAATTTAGCTCAGGTGCATCCTGTTTCCATTGATCATCCTTGAGATATTTCTACAACTTGATTGGAGCCCACCTGGGGTAAATTCAATTGATTGGACATGATTTGGAAAGGCACACACCTGTGTATATAAGGTCCCACAATTGACAGTGCTTGTCAGAGCAACAACCAAGCTATGAGGTCGAAGGAATTGTCCGTAGAGCTCCGAGACGACAGGATTGGGTCGAGGCACAGATTTGGGGAAAGGAATGGAAGAAGTTTGGAACCACCAAAACGCTTCCTAGAGCTGGCCGCTTGGCTAAACTGAGCAATCGGGGGAGAAGGGCCTTGGTCAGGGAGGTGACCAAGAACCCGATGGTCACCCTGACAGAGCTCCAGAGTTCCTCTGTGGAGATGGGAGAACCTTCTAGAAGGACAACCATCTCTGCAGCACTCCACCAATCAGGCCTTTATGGTAGAGTGGCCAGATAGAAGCCACTCCTCAGGAAAAGGCACATGACAGCCTGCTTGGTGTTTGCCAAAAGGCACCTAAAGGACTCTCAGACCATGAGAAACAAGATTCTCTGGTCTGATGAAACCAAGATTTAACTCTTTGGCCTGAATGCTAAGTGTCACGTCTGGAGGAAACCTGGCACCATCCCTACGGTGAAGCATGGTGGTGGCAGCATCATGCTGTGGGATTTGTTTTTCAGCAGCAGGGACTGGGAGACTAGTCAGGATCAAGGGAAAGATGAACGGAGGAAAGTGCAGAGAGTTCCTTGATGAAAACCTCCCCCAGAGTGCTCAGGACCTCAGACTGGGGCGAAGATTCACCTTCCAACAGGACAATGACCCTAAGCACACAGCCAAGACAACGCAGGAGTGGCTTCGGGACAAGTCTCTGAATGTCCTTGAGTGGCCCAGCCGGAGCCCGGACTTGAACCTGATCGAACATCTCTGGAGAGACCTGAAAATAGCTGTGCAGCGACGCTCCCCATCCAACCTGACAGAGCTTGAGAGGATCTGCAGAGAATAATGATAGAAACTCCCCAAATACAGGTGTGCCAAGCTTGTAGCGTCATACCCAAGAAGACTCGAGGCTGTAATCGCTGCCAAAGGTGCTTCAACAAAGTACTGAGTCTGAATACTAATGTAAATGTAATAATTCCATTTTTTATTTTTAGTACATTTGCAAACATTTCTAGAAACCTGTTTTTGCTTTGTCATTATGGGGTATTGTGTGTAGATTGATGAAAAAAATGTAATCCGTTTTAGAATAAGGCTGTAACGTAACAAAATGTGGACAAAGTCAAGGGGTCTGAATACTTTCCGAATGCACTATGTCTCTTACTTACCTGTCAACTAGAACACAATGGGTGAATTTAGGCAATCTCAAGTGGCATCTCTCTCATTTTCTTTTGGAATCCTCAGATTTAAGGTTTGTGGTAATAGTTCTTGTTTTCCTGTAGGAAACGGGTCTGGTTGCCCTGGAGAAAGCCGAGGTAGGTGACAGACACTGTCTACTAAGACTAGACACACTAACATACACACAATGAGTTGTGACTCATCCTAATGGCTGGAACGGAATATATGGAATGGTATCGAACTCGTTAAACACATGGTTTCCACACCATTCCATCCCAGCCATTATTATGAGCTGTCCTCCCCTCAGCAGCCTCCTGTGATTGAAGCATAGATTAAGGTTCTCTCTATCTCCTCTTTGTGATGTCATATCCTGTGAAACAGGAGGTCTACAGGACTGTAGAGCCCACTGTGAGCTCCTCCATCAGGACAGTGAGAGGTGAGAAGACACATATATCATGCAGAGACCTTCAATAACACACCACATTACATACACATAGTTAAAATGGTGTGTCCTCTCTCTGTCTCTCTTTCCTCTTAGAGACATATGAGTTCCTCAGTGATCCTCCTCCTGACCTCTATCCCAGCGTCGGGGTGATTGGCTTCTCTGGCTTCTTAGGATTGTACCTGGCCAAAGGTAATGTGTGCACAACTAATTGACCGACGTCGGTTCAATTATTCGGATTCCATTTAGTTCTTTATTTTATTCTGTGAGCTCAGTATGCCATTACTCTAGAGAGAAATCAGATCAAGCAAGAACTCTGCCATGTAGTAGGAAGTTGTAGTTTCAACAGGCCAAAATTCAACAGTCATTAACTACAATGACCAGAATCCATTGCGCACAGCTGCCACTTGTCCTGGCATGTCTGTAGATGGCTGGCTGGCTCCTAAAGCCTGAGCAGAGATGAGATGATGACTTGGAATGAAATAATAAAGTGATAAAATAAAAAGTAGGATACACAACTGAAAAAAAGTATTAAAGCTAGAATCCTTAGTTGCTACATCCATTGATATACACTACAATATGTGGACACCCCTTCAAATTAGTGGATTCGGCAATTTCAGCCACTCCTGTTGCTGACAGGTGTATAAAATCGAGCGCATAGCCATGCAATCTCCATAGACAAACATTGGCAGTAGAATGGCCCGTACTGAAGAGCTCAGTGACTTTCAACGTGGCATCGCCATCGGATGCCACCTTTCCAACAAGTCCGTTTGTCAAATTTCTGCCCTGCTGGAGCTGCCCCGGTCAACTGTAAGTGCTGTTATTGTGAAATGGAAACGTCTAGGAGCAACAATGGCTCAGCCATGAAGTGGTAGGCCACACAAGCTCACAGAACGGGACCGCTGAAGCGTGTAGCGCAACACTCACTACCGAGTTCCAAACTGCCTCTGGAAGCAACGTCAGCACAATAACTGTTAGTCGGGAGCTTCATGAAATGGGTTTCCATGGCCGAGCAGCTGCACACAAGCCTAAGATCACCATGCGCAATACCAAGCGTCGGCTGGAGTGGTGTAAAGCTCGCCGCCATTGGGAGCAGTGAAAACGCGTTCTATGGAGTGATGAATCAAGCTTCACAATCTGGCAGTCCGACGGACAAATCTGGGTTTGGCGGATGCCAGGAGAACGCTACCTGCCCGAATGCATATTGCCAACTATAAAGTTTGGTGGAGGAAGAATAATGGTCTGGGGTTGTTTTTCATGGTTCGGGCTAGGCCCCTTAGTTCCAGTGAAGGGAAATCTTAACGCTACAGCATATAATGACATTATAGACGATTCTGTGCTTCCAACTTTGTGGCAACAGTTTGGGGAAGGTCCTTTCCTGTTTCAGCATGACAATGCCCCCGTGCACAAAGTGATGTCCATACAGAAATGCGTTGTCGAGATCGTTGTGGAAGAACTTGACTGTCCTGCACAGAGTCCTGACCTCAACCCCATCGAACACCTTTGGGATGAATTGGAACGTTGACTGCAAGCCAGGCGTAATCGCCCAACATCAGTGCCCGACCTCACTAATGCTGGCTGAATGGAAGCAAGTCCCCGCAGCAATGTTCCAACATCTAGTGTAAAGCCTACCCAGAAGAGTGGAGGCTGTTGGAACAGCAAAGGGGGGACCAACTCCATATTAATACCCATGATTTTGGAATGAGATGTTTGAAGAACAGGTGTCCACATACCTTTGGCCATGTAGTGTATGTACACATTGATTCTTAAAGAATATAACTTATAAATGCCACATGAGCTTAGTTCAACTGTCGTACCCCGTCAGAACCCAAAATAGAAGCTTGTTTTACTCCAATGTTTGTAAACAATGTCTAAATGTAAACACTGTTTAGCCTCAACTATACTTTCGATATCATGGATGGTCAGTACTTGCATCCATGCCTCTGTCTATGAATTTGAGAGTGGTTACATTTCTCCAGGCCCATCCCTCACCTTTTTACCACATTCTAGCTTTAAAGTAATGTGAATAAATGACGGTTAATAAGTGATAAGCAGTAATGGGCAGTCACTACCATCATTGGACTTTTATTAATTGTTTAATTTTGTGTTGTTACAGCATTCAACCCACAATGCATTTATTGTAAAAAATAAAAATAATAATAATCTAAATCTAAAACCTTGACTATTTTTCTAAAACCAAACTGAAACTGAACCGACCTCAAAAAGCAGTAATCGCTCAGCACTACTCTTGTCTCTAGGTTCCAGGGTGAAGAGGCTGGTGTTTCCTGTCGGGCTGATGGCTCTTACTGCTTCCATGTTCTACCCCCAGCAGGCTTCCTCCTTAACCAAGGTCTGTGTGTGTGTGTGTGGTGCAATGTTAGTGCTTTCCACCCCTTTTTCGCCTCTCTCCCCAATGGGAAGGGCTGTGGTTTCCTGTAGGAAGTTCTGGCTGTGAAATAAGAGTGTTTGTGTGTGGGGAGGGTATGTGATTGATAGTCTGCCCTTTTGGTTTCAAAGCAGGGTGCCCTATTCTGGTGTGGATTCCTGGGATATTTTAGGCCTGTTTAATGTTGTTGTCTGAGAGAGGCACACCCAGAGAGAGAGAGGATACAGGTGTGTGTTTCTGTGTGCCACAACACAGCCAGATCAGACCGACAGGGGGATGATAACAGAGGATGATGTAGAAGCAGGATAGGAAAGTGATGATTAGACAGCAGTTCCGAGTTGAGGTAGGATGGAAAGCTGTGACCTCTGACTGGTCACTGGGGGGGTTTTAATGGCTGTAGTTCTGTGAGTTTTGTGTTTGTGACATTTTGGGACACTAGAAGTGTTGTTTATGGGCACTAAATCTGTCAGATGGTTTGTCTGATTGAGGTCAGGACTCCTATACTCTACTGCCCCATGTACACGTACACACGCCACACACACACACACACACACACACACACACACACACACACACACACACAATGTTTGATGTTTCCATTCCATATTTCCATTTTGTGTGTGGTTGTCTCCATCTCAGGTGAGCAGGGACTCTGTGTACAGCTGGAGTCAGCAGGGTCGGGATGCTGTGGAGACGCTCTGGAAGGACCTGCCGTTTGGCAAGGGCAAGGTTAGTCATCATGACAAGGAATCGAGGAAAGATGTTTGACATTCAGCTGAGGGTGTGTTCAGTAAAAATGAAGTGTATTCCTTCTTCCTGTTTCCCCTCAGGCAGGCTGAGAAGACCGAGGACAAGAGCACTGCTAGCTGAGACAGAGAGAGCCTGGACATATCACCTGGCTGTCACACACACACACACACACACACACACAATGCACCTGAAGAGTGCACCCAGAGTCATATACAGAGTTCATAAAACTGGGTTTGAGATTTTGAACGTTAATGGCATCAAAGTTCCCAAAACAATCACATTTTTGTTGTGTCATGGAACATTTGGTTCAAACGTGGAGGATAGGTTATACTTGGAGCCCAACGGGTATATCATTTCACCGATATAATTCGCCGATATTGGCTGTGCATGCATGTTTGTGTTCATGTTGTTGTCCTAATGTTGTGTCAGAATCTGTGTGAGTTTGGGTGAGTGTGTGTGTGTGTGTGTGTTCAATCGTGGTGTTCCTAGGTGTGGATTGATGCTGGCCCTCAGGCCCTTGTTCTCCTATGCCATTGGCACCTTATTTGTTTAATGAAATTGTGAAATCATAAATGGCTGATGTGAATATAGGGGATTAGGATTCTTGGCATGATAACAATGATTGTCAGAGGAGTTGGACTGCAAGTTCCGACAGAATCGCCTATATTCACAACAGCCCTATTTTCCTGATAGTATTTCCCTAGGTGGTGTAGGTGTGCCACAAAGCTCCTCGAGGTGCACTTAGTGTTGGCACACGAAACAAAAAAGTATTAGAATTTTGGAGCCAAATGTGCATATACTTGTCTGAGGAGGTTACAACATGTCATCCCACCCACCAGTGGTGAGAGCCTGTTATTACCATAATCTACTGTATGTCTAATTTGTTTGGAACCAGGCTCTTGTCGTACATTTTTGTTTTGTTTTCAATGATATAACCTGGATTACTAGAGGTGAAATAAACTCTGTATGTAGGTCTGGGTGTACTGTACCAGTGTGGATAGAATACACATTCAACACCCTTATGTACACAGCACCTCCATGATGTACACCCCCCCCTAAACAGAGCACCTTAACATACCTCTATCTCTCTCCTGTAACATGATACATCACATTCCCTCTTGCTCTGTTACCATGCCAACCTGTTGTAACCATGCCAACGGACACAGTAGACTCCTGTCAGCTGTCCTCTGATCTCATTTCTGTGTTTGTCTAAACCTTATTGCTCATGCTGGTTTGTTTTGGTGATATTTATGTATTTATTTCTAAAGACATTCCCTCATCATTGATCCACTACAGAGTGCACTACGGTAACATTACATAAATTATTTCAAAAGTTAAAGATATACTTCTACTACAGAATAATATTTAAACATGGTGGTGTATATTTTTTAAAGTATTTTGTGTTTCAGGTGATGATTTTCATTTTGAATTGGTTGATTTTGTATTGATTGTCTGTCCCCAGAAAACGACTGTCTAAAAACAGAGATATGGTCCTAATAAATCAAACTCACATCTGATTGTGATTGTGTTATTACAGTTAAACTTCAGTGCATATTTACTGGTATTGGGTATATGGAAAGTCGTGGTCTGTGTATGCCTCTAGCATTCTCACAAAGAGAGGAACAGAGAGAGGGTAGTCTGTCCATACTCGATGGGGTAAGTGGGTCATGCCGGAAGGCTGTTTTACCAGATGTGTGTTGGTTATTCAAACAGGGATTGATCTTACCTCCCTGTAAAACCATTTAACCATAAAACGTACATACAGAGAAAAAGATAGGCGAGGAACTACTGCAACTTTCAAGCCCGGTCCCACATTTTATGTGCTTTAGCCAACTCCTCTACCAATACTTACTGATGGGACCACTGCTGTAATCCTGTGGTGGGAGTTGGACAAAATGTTCACTACAGTTGTTTTGAAGTAGACAGTCCAGTTTCCTTCCACAGTGAGGGTGAGCGAGCTTGTGGGGTAGGTGAGTTGGGGGTGGGAGTGTGTCTGTTGGTGTGACTTGACCCTTGACCTTAACCGTCATGCCGTGGGGTGTGTGACTCACTGGGGTCATGTTTGCGTGGCTGTGAATGCCTGTGTACAATCATTTGTGTGTCTATTTGTGCAACAGAGTGGTGAACACCTGTGCTAGAATAGAACATTGTGTTGTTTAGTTTGAAAAGGGTTAGAAAAGTTCTCTAAAGGCCCCATGGGGAGTTAGTGTTTAATCTCCCTGGTGTGTCTTTAAATAGATAGAAACATCACAGGCTCTCTCTCTCTCAGCCTCAGCCAATGGTTAATCAGTAACGGGGCACCGGTTAGAGCTCTGGATATAAACAAGTCAGGTTCGAAGGTCAGCGAGGCTCATGGATGAAAATATTATTCCCTGTCTGGCGATAAAGGATGCCGACTCTTTTTTCCATCCCTCTATTCTTCTCTATCGACATCTACAGTGCATTCGGAAAGTATTCAGACCCCTTGACTTTTTCCACATTTTGTTACACTACAGCCTTATTCTAAAATTGATTAAATTGTTAGTTTTTCCCCTCATCAATCTACACACAATACCCCAAAATGACAAAGCGAAAACAGGTTTTGGAAAGTTTTGCACATTTATAAAAAAAAATAAACTGAAATATCAGATTTACATAAGTATTCAGACCCTTTCCTCAGTACTTAGTTGAAGCACCTTTGGCAGCGATTACAGCCTCGAGTCCTCTTGGGTATGATGCTACAAGCTTGGCACACCTGTATTTGGGGAGTTTCTCCCATTCTTCTCTGCAGATCCTCTCAAGCTCTGTCAGGTTGGATGGGGGAGCGTAGCTGCACAGCTATTTTCAGGTCTCGCCAGAGATGTTCGATCGGGTTCAAGACCGGGCTCTGGCTGGGCCACTCAAGGACATTCAGAGACTTGTCCCGAAGCCACTCCTGCATTGTCTTGGCTGTGTGCTTAGGGACGTTGTCCTGTTGGAAGGTGAACATTTGACCCAGTCTGAGGTCCTGAGCGCTCTGGAGCAGGTTTTCATCAAGGATCTCTCTGTATTTTGCTCCGTTCATCTTTCCCTCGATCCTGACTAGACTCCCAGTCCCTGCCACTGAAAAACATCCCCACAGCATGATGCTGCCACCGCCATGCTTCACCATAGGGATGGTGCCAGGTTTCCTCCAGACGTGATGCTTGGCATTCAGACCAAAGAGTTCAATCTTGGTTTCATCAGACCAGATAATCTTGTTTCTCATGGTCTGAGAGTCCTTTAGGTGCCTTTTGGCAAACTCCAAGCGGGCTGTTGTAGTGTCGAGTCAATGTTGCTAATCATTGCTGTTAAACAAAGGAGTCCGCTTATACTGAACTTTGATCATAAGTTTTATTCATATCACAAGATTTCAGCATAAGTTTACGGATGTCATGATCACCCGGAGAGCAGTGTCCTCCAAATTACAATGTCTGCTCTAACGTTCTTTGTCTCTAGCCTATACTTATAAGATATACAAAAATATGGGTGGCTCCCTCTACTGTCCAATCACCTGTCTCTAACGAACAGGGGTGTCACTACAAAATGGCTCCCTTTCTGCTAAATAAACATCCTCTCAGGTTCCACTTAAAACCTTATCAAACTCATAATTCTTCATATACTACACTGTCATGTACCTTTTACTGAGGAGTGGCTTCTGTCTGGCCACTACCATAAAGGCCTGATTGGTGGAATGCTGCAGAAATGGTTGTCCTTCTGGAAGGTTCTCCCATCTCCACAGAGGAACTCTGGAGCTCTGTCAGAGTGACCATTGGGTTCTTGGTCACTTCCCTGACTAAGGCCCTTCTCCCCCGATTGTTTAGTTTGGCTGGGCGGCCAGCTCTAGGAAGAGTCTTGGTGGTTCCAAACTTCTTCCATTTAAGAATGATGGAGGCCACTGTGTTCCTGGGGACCTTCAATGATGCAGAATTTTTTTGTACCTTTCCCCAGATCTATGCCTCGACTCAATCCTGTCTCGGAGCTCTACGGACAATTCCTTCAACCTCATGCCTTGGTTTTTGCTCTGACATGCACTGTCAACTGTGGGACCTTACAGTGAGGGAAAAAAGTATTTGATCCCCTGCTGATTTTGTACATTTGCCCACTGACAAAGACATGATCAGTCTATAATTTTAATGGTAGGTTTATTTGAACAGTGAGAGACAGAATAACAACAAAAAAATCCAGAAAAACGCATGTCAAAAATTTTATACATTGATTTGCATTTTAATTAGGGAAATAAGTATTTGACCCCTCTGCAAAACATGACTTAGTACTTGGTGGCAAAACCCTTGTTGGCAATCACAGAGGTCAGACATTTCTTGTAGTTGGCCACCAGGTTTGCACACATCCCAGGAGGGATTTTGTCCCACTCCTCTTTGCAGATCTTCTCCAAGTCATTAAGGTTTCGAGGCTGACGTTTGGCAACTCGAACCTTCAGCTCCCTCCACAGATTTTCTATGGGATTAAGGTCTGGAGACTGGCTAGGCCACTCCAGGACCTTAATGTGCCTCTTCTTTAGCCACTCCTTTGTTGCCTTGGCCGTGTGTTTTGGGTCATTGTCGTGCTGGAATACCAATCCACGACCCATTTTCAATGCCCTGGCTGAGGGAAGGAGGTACTCACCCAAGATTTGACGGTACATGGCCCCGTCCATCGTCCCTTTGATGCGGTGAAATTGTCCTGTCCCCTTAGCAGAAAAACACCCCCAAAGCATAATGTTTCCACCTCCATGTTTGACGGTGGAGATGGTGTTCTTGGGGTCATAGTCAGCATTCCTCCTCCTCCAAACACGGCGAGTTGAGTTGATGCCAAAGAGCTCGATTTTGGTCTCATCTGACCACAACACTTTCACCCATTTCTCCTCTGAATCATTCAGATGTTCATTGGCAAACTTCAGACGGCCCTGTATATGTGCTTTCTTGAGCAGGGGGACCTTGCGGGCGCTGCAGGATTTCAGAGCTTCACGGCGTAGTGTGTTACCAATTGTTTTCTTGGTGACTATGGTCCCAGCTGCCTTGAGATCATTGACAAGATCCTCCCGTGTAGTTCTGGGCTGATTCCTCACCGTTCTCATGATCATTGCAACTCCATGAGGTGAGATCTTGCATGGAGCCCCAGGCCGAGGGAGACTGACAGTTATTTTGTGTTTCTTCCATTTGCGAATAATCGCACCAACTGTTGTCACCTTCTCACCAAGCTGCTTGGCGGTGGTCTTGTAGCCCATTCCAGCCTTGTGTAGGTCTACAATCTTGTCCCTGACATCCTTGGAGAGCTCTTTGGTCTTGGCCATGGTGGAGAGTTTGGAATCTGATTGATTGATTGCTTCTGTGGACAGGTGTCTTTTTATACAGGTAACAAGCTGAGGTTAGGAGCACTCCCTTTAAGAGTGTGCTCCCAATCTCAGCTCGTTACCTGTATAAAAGACACCTGGGAGCCAGAAATCTTTCTGATTGAGAGAGGGTCAAATACTTATTTCCCTCATTAAAATGCAAATCAATTTATAACATTTTTGACATGCGTTTTTCTGGATTTTGTTGTTGTTATTCTGTCTCTCACTGTTCAAATAAACCTACGATTAAAATTATAGACTGATCATTTCTTTGTCAGTGGGCAAACATTGTCACGGATTTAGCCGAGGCTGCTCCTCCTCCTTGCTCGGGCAGGCTTCGGCATTCGTCGTCCCCGGAGTACTAGCTGCCACCGATCTAGGTTTCAGCAATCATCTAGATTGGTCTGCTTTGTGTACACCTGTTTCCCATTAGTGTTGATGGTTTCCCTTTATAACCCCTGTCTGTCATTCGTTTGTTATGTGTGATTGTTCTCCGTTTGTTTTCGGCAGGACTGTGTATTGCGATTATTGTTCCTCCCTGTTTTGGAGGTTTTGTTGTTTTGTACTTTTCATTACGTTTATGAGTAAAATACATCTGCCACTCTCTCGGTGTCCTGCGCTTGACTTCGTTCACCGCATACACGTTTATCCTGACAGAATCACACACCACACATGGAGTCAGCAGCAGCGGCGGTGCCAGCTGGATCAGTGGAGGAACGCGTTGAACAACAAGCGGCCATGATCCAGGCTCTCGGCACCGCCATGGAACGGGTGGTGAGCACTATGGAGCGATGGGAAAGAGGGGGTCTGCCTACACCTCCTCCTACGATACCACCACCATCGGCATTACCCATCGCTTCTCCTCCGGGGTCCAGTGGGATTCGGCTCTCGCTCCCGAGGGCTTATGATGGCACAGCTGCCGGGTGTCAGGGTTCCCTGCTCCAGGTTGAACTCTACCTGGCAACCATCCACCCGGTGGTTGTACTTCCGAGCCGACCCCTATGGAGCTCGGAGGTGCTGGTGCTAGGGAGACCAGGAGAGTGGCCAGGAGGGAGGCCGTCCCCTGCACCAACTGTGGCTGCAGAGGACACACTGCTGGTCGGTGCTGGGGAGGGTCTCCTGGGATTCGAGGCGGTAGGCAGCGCACTGATGAGTCATTCCAGGTGAGTAGGCACCCAACTCACCCAGAGCTCTCTGGTGCGCATATGTGTATTACTGTTATGTTTCCCGAGGTCTCTCCTCATTCCCAGCATAAGGCGCTAGTAGATTCAGGCGCAGCTGGGAATTTTATAGATCGCCAGTTCACCTATAAGTTAGGGATTCCTATTGTACCCGTTGATGTGCCCTTCCCCATCCATGCCCTAGATAGCCGTCCTTTGGGGTCAGGATTGATTAGGGAAGTCACAGCACCTCTCAAGATGAAAACGCAGGAGGGCCATGAGGAGTTAATTAGTCTGTATTCGATGGATTCTCCTGCGTTTCCCGTGGTGTTGGGACTCCCCTGGTTAATGTCACATGACCCCAACATTTCATGGCAGCAGAGGGCTCTCAAGGGATGGTCTGATCAGTGTTTCGGGCGGTGTGTAGGTGTTTCCGTAGGGGCAACGACGGTGGAAAGTCCGAACCAAGTTCCCCCCATGCACATTCCACCTGAATATGCCGATTTGGCGCTCGACTTCAGTAAAAAGAAGGCGACTCAATTACCACCTCATCGACAGGGGGATTGTGCGATAGACCTCCAAGTAGGCGCTGCGCTTCCTCGTAGTCATGTGTATCCTCAGGAGGAGACGGCGGCTATGGAGACATATGTCGCCGAATCTCTGGGACAGGGATACATACGGCCATCCACTTCCCCTGTGTCATCAAGTTTCTTTTTTGTGAAGAAGAAGGATGGGGGTTTACGCCCGTGTATTGATTACCGTGGTCTCAATCAGATCACAATCAAGTACAGCTATCCTCTCCCTCTGATTGCTAGTATGATGGAGTCATTACACGGGGCGCGATTCTTCACAAAATTGGACCTCAGGAGCGCGTACAACCTGGTGCGCATTAGGGAGGGAGATGAGTGGAAGACAGCATTTAGTACAACCTCGGGTCACTATGAGTACCTTGTCATACCATACGGTTTAATGAATGCTCCTTCAGTATTCCAATCGTTTGTGGACGAGATTTTCCGGGACTTGCATGGACAGGGTGTAGTGGTGTATATTGATGACATTCTAATATACTCCGCTACACGCGCCGAGCATGTGTCCCTGGTGCGTGGTAGACTGTTGGAGCATGACCTGTATGTGAAGGCAGAGAAGTGTCTGTTCTTCCAGGAGTCCATCTCCTTCCTGGGGCATCGGTTGTCCGCGTCAGGGGTGGATCTGGAGATTGACCGCGTTTCAGCCATGCGTAATTGGCAGACTCCCACCACGGTGAAGGAAGTGCAGCGGTTTTTGGGTTTTGCCAATTACTACCAGAGGTTTATCCGGGGCTTTGGACAGGTAGCAGCTCCCGTCACCTCCCTGCTAAAGGGGGGTCCGGCGCGTCTGCAGTGGTCGGCTGAGGCGGACAGGGCGTTTAGACATCTGAAGGACCTGTTTACCTCGGCTCCGGTGCTGGCACATCCGGATCCCTCTTTGGCGTTCCAAGGTGAGGTGGATGCGTCCGAGGCTGGGATTGTTGCTGTACTATCTCAGCGCTCGGGTACGCCACCAAAACTCTGCCCCTGTGCCTTCTTCTCTAAGAAGCTCAGTCCGGCGGAGCGTAATTATGACGTGGGGGACAGGGAGCTGTTGGCTGTAGTCCAAGCCCTGAAGGTGTGGAGACATTGGCTTGAGGGGGCTAACCACCCTTTTCTCATTTTGACTGACCATCGTAACCTGGAGTACATCCGGGCAGCGAGGAGGCTAAACCCTCGCCAGGCAAGGTGGGCCATGTTCTTTACCAGATTTGTATTTAAACTCACCTATAGACCAGGGTCACAGAACACTAAGGCGGACGCCCTGTCCCGACTGTATGACACAGAGGAGAGGTCCATTGAGCCCACTCCCATACTTCCGGAGTCTTGTCTGGTGGCACCGGTGGTGTGGGAGGTTGATGCGGACATCGAGCGGGCGTTACGTACCGATCCTACTCCCCCACAATTTCCAGAGGATCGGAAGTACGTGCCGCTCGAGGTTCGTGATCGATTGATCTATTGGGCTCACACGTCACCCTCCTCTGGTCATCCTGGTATTGGTCGGACGGTACACTGCCTTAGTGGGAAGTACTGGTGGCCCACTTTAGCTAAGGACGTGCAGGTTTATGTTTCCTCCTGCTCGGTGTGCGCCCAGTGTAAGGCGCCTAGACACCTGCCCAGAGGGAAATTACAACCCCTACCCGTTCCACAATGGCCGTGGTCTCACCTATCGGTGGATTTTTTCACGGACCTTCCCCCCTCCCAGGGGAACATTACGATCTTGGTCGTTGTGGATCGGTTTTCAAAGGCCTGCCGTCTCATTCCTATGCCAGGTCTCCCTACAGCCCTACAAACTGCTGACGCCCTGTTTACACACGTCTTCCGGCTCTACGGGGTGCCTGAGGATATAGTGTCTGATCGGGGTCCCCAGTTCACCTCTAGAGTCTGGAAGGCGTTTATGGAACGTCTGGGGGTCTCGATTAGCCTTACCTCAGGTTTTCACCCCGAGAGTAATGGGCAGGTGGAAAGAGTTAACCAGGATGTGGGTAGGTTTCTGAGGTCCTATTGCCAGGACCGGCAGGGGAGTGGTCGGTATATATCCCCTGGGCGGAGATAGCTCAAAACTCACTCCGTCACTCCTCCACTAACCTTACGCCTTTTCAGTGTGTGCTGGGTTATCAGCCGGTTCTGGCACCTTGGCATCAGAGCCAGATCGAAGCCCCTGCGGTGGACGAGTGGTTTCGGCGCTCGGAGGAGACATGGAACGCTGCGCATGTCCATCTGCAACGGGCCATCAGGCGGCAGAAGGCGAGCGCCGATCGCCACCGTAGTGAGGCTCCGGTGTATGCACCGGGAGATCGGGTCTGGCTCTCGACCCGAAACCTGCCCCTTCGCCTGACCTGCCGGAAGCTGGGTCGGCGGTTTGTGGGGCCATTTAAAGTCCTGAGGAGATTGAACGAGGTATGCTATAGATTACAACTGCCAATGAATTACCGCATTAACCCCTCGTTCCATGTGTCTCTCCTCAGGCCGGTGGTAGCTGGTCCACTCCAGGAGAGTGAGGTACGAGAGGTTCCTCCGCCCCCATTGGACATCGAGGGGGCTCCGGCGTACTCGGTCCGTTCCATCTTGGATTCGAGGCGTCGGATGGGGGGCCTGCAGTATCTCGTGGAGTGGGAGGGGTACGGTCCGGAGGAACGGTGCTGGGTCCCTAGGAGGGACATCCTAGACCCCTCCATGCTGAGGGATTTCCACCGGAGTCATCCGACTCGCCCTGCTCCGCGTCCTCCTGGCCGTCCCCGAGGCCGGGGTCGGCGCACGGATTTAGCCGAGGCTGCTCCTCCTCCTTGCTCGGGCAGGCTTCGGCGTTCGTCGTTCCCGGAGTACTAGCTGCCACCGATCTAGGTTTCAGCAATCATCTAGATTGGTCTGCTTTGTGTACACCTGTTTCCCATTAGTGTTGATGGTTTCCCTTTATAACCCCTGTCTGTCATTCGTTTGTTGTGTGTGATTGTTCTCCGTTTGTTTTCGGCAGGACTGTGTATTGCGATTATTGTTCCTCCCTGTTTTGGAGGTTTTGTACTTTTCATTACGTTTATGAGTAAAGTACATCTGCCAGTCTCTCGGTGTCCTGCGCTTGACTTCGTTCACCGCATACACGTTTATCCTGACAAACATACAAAATCAGCAGGGGATCAAATACTTTTTTCCCTCACTGTATATAGACTGGTGTGTGCCTTTCCAAATCATGTTCAATCAATTGAATAAACCACAGGTGGACTCCAATCAAGTTGTAGAAACATCTCAAGGATGATCAATGGAAACAGGATGCACCTCAGCTCAATTTCGAGTCACATAGCAAAGGGTCAGAAGACTTATGTAAATAAGGTATTTCTGTTCATTATGTTTTAGTCAAATTTTGTCAAACTTTGTCATTATGTTGTATTGTGTGTGGGTTGACAAGGATTTGTTTTTATTTAATAAATTTTCGAATAAGGCTGTAATGTACCAAAATGTGGAAAAAGGGAAGGGGTCTGAACACTTTCCGAATGCACGGTAAATATTTTGGTCTATGCTGTATGTGGAGCAGATCGTATTTAATGGAGTAATGCCAAATAAAAATTATTTTCATATGAGGGTTTAGAGTTGAGTACAACTGTCCACTAGAGACGATGGATGACTAATATTGCTCCTTTAAGTGGTGGTTGTTACTGAACTTGAAACTGGTTTTATCCTCAAACACACAATCACTGTCAGGAAGGCAAAAGCCAAATAGAAAAGTGTAAGTCCCATCACTAACATTCATTATTAGAGCTATAGGCATTTAGGTGTGTTGATTTACAGTAAAGAGGATCTGTCTCTGCCTGGGCAAGGGGTTGGGGGAGGAGAGGACAGGAGGCAGTGTTTGTAATATGCTCTAAACTCTACTGGACCACTACAGTGTTGGGTTCTGACTGTGTTTTTGTTCAGGCATTGCTGCAGTGAATGTTCAAACTGCAGTCAGTGAAAAACAAAACACCACATATCACATTGATTTGCATTTCTACGCCCCTGGTTTCTGTTAGATCTGTCTAGAATGTGTGTGTGTGTGTCTGAGCGACTGAGTGTCTGAGCATTAGATACTGTGACAGTTTGGTATCTTTCCAAGGTCAGTGCAGTAACTTTAACAGTGTTCCACTCCTCTGCTCTCCATAGACTGTTATAACAAACCACACATCCCCCTTTCACAGAGAGAAAGTATGACAGAGGGGACGAGAGAGATGGAGGCTGAGAAAGAGGACGAGGCTGTATTTAAGTTTCCTGATGACGTCACCATTCTGAAAGGACTCCCACAAGAGACAGAGGATGAAGGGAGGGCATATGGAGTGATGCATGTTCTGTAAAGCCCTCCCCTTCCCCACTATCATGACCCCTAACCTCTGACCTAAGCCCACCTGCATTGGGGGCCAGGGACTTCATTTCCCCGCATAGCTCTAGAGAAATCAGTCACCACACAAATGTGCTCTGAACCTTTTAATTCCACCAACATCATAATAAACATTCAAATTACAGAGAAAGCTAGGAATCCTAAGGTGCATTGATTAGCAAAAAAAAAAAAAAACGTAAACTTGTACTACAACTACTAAAAACGATGGCCACAGATAAAATACGCGATCTAAAAAAATATATAAATGGAACCCTAAATTAAGTGCAACTAGATTGAGAAAGTTAGTGCACACATATGATTAGTAAGGTTTAATGCCCCTTTTAATAGTAATCTACTGTCAGTAGTCACACCCCCCACCCCACAGCTGAAGTGAGAGACAGGCAAAGAATTAAATGAATTTAAATGGAATTGACCCCAAGTCTCTCACTCCCACCCCCATCTTTCTATGTGTCTCAGGGCCAGCTCACTCTTCGGGGCCGGAGGACATCTTGAGGAGGGAGCTTTTGTCGATCTTGAAGAGTCTCCATCCCTCCTCCAGAGAGAGGTCGGCGGCGCCACGACGCTTGTAGAACTCTATCGACGCCTGGTTGCCCTCGGCGACGATGAAGTGCATGCTGCTGCAGCGAGTCTTGACTGCCGTCTGAGGGGGAGAGAGGAAGGGAGAGCAGGTGTTAGCACACATGTATCTGACAGTGATCTGTGAGCTTTCCCCTCCCCTCACACAAAGCCGTCCACATCTAAATCAGCTTTTTCCGCCAACACCATTTCTCTTAAAACTACATCTCCTCTTTTCCCAACACACATTAATTGATTATTTCAACAACAATAACCAAACAAACACACAGAACAAGAACAGAATCAACGGTCTGTACAAAGAATCATAACTTGCTGAAATGGGCTCTACAGAAAGTACAGGATTCTGTTTGAGGCATTGACCTACTTCTACAACAGTCTGGCCTGAGCTGTGTAACAACTGACTGACAGTTACCCTCCAGTTTGTAGTGGGTCATAACTCCTAAGTTACTCACGTGACTGAGGAGCTTGAGGATCTCTGAGCCGATGCCAAACCCTGGTAAAAGCATGAAGGAGAGAGATTATGGTTACTGGTCAGGTCAGAGAGGATAGGAGGGAGAAAGAGAGAGAGCAGGAGAGGAAAATAACATTATTTTGCTTACCCCTGTACTCTTTCATGACAAAGAAGTCTTCCAGGTAAAGCAGCTTGCCGATCCAGGGGTCATAGGTGAAGTAGTACATGGCAAACCCAATCACCACAGGACCTGGACACACAGAAGTAAACCCACACACATAAAAACAAGCCAGATGTAATGTAACATAGAGCTCGTACCGGAGTTACCCCAAGATACTAATCTAAGGTCAGTTTAGCATTTTTCCTTAAATGGTTAAGGGTGGTTAGGGCAGAACTGCTCATAGATCTATGGTTAAGAGTAACTTATACTTTCAGCTGTAAACTCAGTCTGGTTTTAGTGAGGCCAGGGGACTGTGTAGAGAGGTGACGTGTCAGTTGGTTTTGTTGTGAGAACCTATGCATGGAGGCAGGCTGTTCTAGCTCAGAAAAGCTTCCAACAGAAGTTGGTTAGTGGGTGTGTATTACACAAGTGTGTCTGGCCTACATCTGAGTGACATCCACATTCATAACAGGAAGTAGGCCTCGACACATGTACACACATTTTTGTGTGTGCGTGTACAGCAACAACGTATCAAACAAAACACCTAGTTACTTCCAGACACCAACTGTCATGTCATTGTGTACCACATCAATATAACTATTGTAAGGAAAGGGGTGTGTCTATAGAGTAAGGACAGTACATTATTGTCTCTCTACAGTACAAACTGGGCTAACAGGTTTGATTTATGTCTTGCATAGGGGAAGTAGCTACATGCCAGGGATCCCCGTGGGGCAGAAACGTTCTTCTCCCGCGGGGCAGAAACGTTCTTCTATGCATAGGTGAGGCACCGTTTCAGTCAAGCCCATCTGATACAGTTTGCTATAATACAATACTTGTCTGTCACAATCAGCATATCCATCCAATCCTCTGAGATTTACAGGTGTGCTCCAGGGGATGATATGAGAATCTCTTACCGTTGTTGTTGCTCTGCTGCTCACTGGGGACTTCGGCCACGACGCAGTGGTAAAATGGATGGTCACCGAATCCGTCCTCGAGCAGATCTGTTATTACAACCGTTATAAACGCCTTATAAACTCTGTATACACTGCAGTCAATCACACGGTGACCGAGACAGAAATGCTTTAGTTTCATTCAGACTCACCTTTCTCAGTCAGTATCACTTGATCTTCCATTTCTTCATATTTAGCCAGTTCCTGAACAGAAGAAACATTACAGATTAAAAACCAAGAAGAGCGAGTCAATAGCGTAACGTTGATCATTCACTGAGATAAGGGACCGTCAACGAAGAGAACAGCGTTGACCGTTTTCACCACACCATCAAAAGGAAAAAAACCGGCCTCGTTGCCAACGTAATAAACACAAAGGTACAAAACTGTGATACCTACGGATATGCTGCAGAAATTGTCGGTATTTACGTCACCTTCAAGACAGACACAAATGTGCGGAGTTTATCTCTGAATGCAGTCTAACAAAACGGTTTCGACTGGGCTTAGCCTAGCCAGGGTTACAAAATAATAATAAAGGATGGGTCAACTCCTTGTCAAAGTTTTTAGGGGGAGTTTCCGGCCTACCTTTATGAGTCGTAGTATGTCAGGCACATCTTTTGGTTCCGCTTTACGCAATTTAAAACGATCCATTTTCTTCTTTTACTCTTTTTCCCTTTTCTCACTAAACCTCTGTACGTGAAGTGAAGCAGGAGAAGTTTCTTCATTCGCGTCCCAGGAGTTTAAACCTCCACAGTCAGTCTGGGATCCTGACGCCTATGTCGGGAGAGTTTTCATGCAGCAGGGACCTGTCTGGGTCGGATCAGCTGGGGATCGTGCTTTGTCTCGCACCAAGGTTTTATACTGGCTCGTGGGGGTTGGGGCGGTTAACCGGAACTTGGTCATTTCTGGCCAATTGGAACGAGGGTTCTACGAGACGTCACGAGTTTCTCTGTTGTTTTCATTGGTTGTTTTCTCCGGTCACGAGATAACGGCATAAAATTATAGTTTACTAACTGAATCTAGCCTACTCTGTATTTGAGCACTTTTACTACATAGTGGAATTCTATATAATGTAGGAATGAGTAGGAATGTTTAAAGAAATTTGTTAAATTTTGCACAGGCTTTGACTACAGTGGAATGTAGTCAAGGCCGGCGCCTTTTTTCTCTTTGTTGAGGGAAAATGTACTTGATAAGATTGTGTGATGTGTTGTTGTCTTACCTAGCTATCTTACGACTAATGCACTAATTGTAAGTAGCTCTGGATAAGAGCCTCTGCTACATTACTAAAATGTTAAATGTAAATATAAAATGAATGACCGTAATAACATGTTCAGTATGTTGTTACTGGATTGTAGCCAATGAAGTCCAGACTTTACTCTCAAGTGTTTGTATTTAGGGGGTGGAAAGAGTACGAAAATATCCTACTCAAGTAGAAGTAATGTTACTTTAATTACATTTGACTCAAGTAGAGGTACAATTACTGGTGTAAAAAACTACAACTAAAAATAAATAGTAAGATAAAAGTAATTGAGTTACTTTTAAAATATAAACGTTGACCTTGATAATTAGAATTTCGCTAAGATTCCCTGAACTATGTTACACGTCATGATCTTTTGCATGCATTACATTGAAAGAGGAAGAGAGGAAATTAGTTGCAACAAGGCACATACAGTTGAAGTCGGAACTTTACATACACTTAGGTTGGAGTCATTAAAACTTGTTTTTTCAACCACTCCACAAATTTCTTGTTAACAAACTATAGTTTTGGCAAGTCGGTTAGGACATCTACTTTGTACATGACACAAGTAATTTTTCCAACAATAGTTTACAGACAGATTATTTCACTTATAATTCACTGTATCACAATTCCAGTGGGTCAGAAGTTTACATACACTAAGTTGACTGTGCCTTTAAACAGCTTGGAAAATTCCATAAAATGTTGTCAAGGCGTTAGAAGCTTCAGATAGGCTAATTGACATAATTTGAGTCAATTGGAGGTGTACCTGTGGATGTATTTCAAGGCCAACCTTCAAACTCAGTTCCTTTTTGCTTGACATCATGGGAAAATCAAAAGAAACCAGCCAAGACCTCAGCAAAAAAATGGTAGACCTCCACAAGTCTGGTTCATCCTTGGGAGCAATTTCCAAACGCCTGAAGGTACCACGTTCATCTGTACAAACAATAGTACGCAAGTATAAACACCATGGGACCACCAAATTTGTGGGCAGAACTGAAAAAGTGTGTGCGAGCAAGGAGGCCTACAAACCTGACTCAGTTACACCAGCTCTGTCAGGAGGAATGGGCCAAAATTCACCCAACTTATTGTGGGAAGCTTGTGGAAGGCTACCCAAAACTTCTGACCCACTGGGAATGTGATGAAACTCTACTATTATTCTGACATTTCACATTCTTAAAATAAATATGTGATCCTAACTGACCTAAAACAGGGAATTTTTACTAGGATTAAATGTCAGGAATTGTGAAAAACTGAGTTTAAATGTATTTGGCTAAGGTGTATGTAAACTTCCGACTTCAACTGTATATCTTAAAAATATATTTTTCAAAAATATACTATTCATTCGGGGTGGCAGGTAGCTTAGTGGTTAAGAGCGTTGTGCCAGTAATCGAAAGGTCGCTGGTTCTAATCCCCGAGCCGACTAGGTGAAAAATCTGTCAATGTCCCCTTGAGCAAGGCACTTAACCCTAATTGCTCTGGATAAGAGTGTCTGCTAAATGACCTATTTATTCACTGACTCACTCACTTATTCACAAAACCCCTCTTCCACTCACTCACCAGAGGTGGAAAGAGTACTGAAATATCCTACTCAAGTAGAAGTAAAATTACTGAAAAATATTTAGAAAAAGTACAAATACTCAGAAAAGCGACTCAATTACTGTAACCAGTGGCGACCCGTCATTCAGGGTAGGTGGGGCAGAACCTGTTTTGAGCCCCACATTTCTAGAAAAAAACTCAGTGCTTTCTGTGGTGGTGGGTCAAGCCAGCAGAAAATACGGAGCGTTGCGCCGTGATTGGCTCAGTGTTCTGTCATTCATGGGGACACTATGTCACCGCCAAGTCTAAGGGTAGACTTAGAAAATTCAAGCCCCTTGGGTTCTGCCATAGAGTTACATTAGAAGTGCTCTTCCAAGAAGGCTTAAGGTCATTGGCCACAGATAAAATGACTTCAAATCATGTTATATGTACAGTAGCTTTGATTGGACTGATCATGTCAACATCTTACTTTCAAAAGCTTAGCATCATCATGAATCAAGTCGACAATCTACTGGCAAATCCTTTTTAATCCTTGTCATATGAAGATAAATAATGAAGAGAAATTATAGATAAAACGTATTGGTGCTCATCGGACATTGGACATAAACATTACACAACAAGTTGGAAATCGCAAATTCTACAATGAGTGGTTTGGAAGGAATCGGTGACAGTGGCTAACTGCAAGCATTGCAACTGGGAAGTCGGGAATAAACGAGCTCCGACTGGGAAAATACGTTTTGAACGGCCATCCAACTCGGAATTGTAAATCCGGCCTATTTCTCTTTATTTGATGACAAAATTTGCCCACGAAGGACCGCCGCACCACCTTCCTGTTCAAGTGAGCACAGCACAACAAGGTGAGTCCAAAAATGTATTGTATGCTGCTGCATAAATTATGTAATATGCCAGGGAGATATGTATACTGTAGCTAAGAAAGTAATACTAAGTGTATGTTGTGTAGTAAGCTGTTAATAGCCCATGTGCCTCACCCTAATAATTTGGTCCCATTTCCACTCATAATTTAGCCTACTGTTCTGACTTGGTGGTGCACATGTAGCCTATAGCCTATTTTAGAGAAATGTCATCATCGAATATTGTAAGAGCTTTCTTTGTCTGCTTATATGCCCCCTTTATTTATCCTACGGTTCTGACTTGGTGTACAGGGAGAATACTGTAAGAACGGCCCATGTTCTGAATTCTGTTGCTGTAAATTTCAAAAGTGCTGAACAAATAGTTATATTGATTACATCCATCCTAGCTCGCTCATTAATGTCTTAATCAAAATTATGGATTTCCTCTTATCCGCTCGTCGTCCCCTTATGCCATAGTTTGTACATCTCAATTGTCAGTAGAAACCACATTTGTTTAAGCAAGTCAGCCATATCAGATATGTTTTTTTTAAAGGCAGTAAAGGAAGCTGAATGAACTGCTTCGCTGCCAGACACGGCTCCGTTGATAGCCATGTGTAGTGGTGGTAAGGTTTTGGGACTGCTGTTGGGACTCTGCTGTTGGGACAGCTTTATGTAGGCCCTAACAGTTTGTGGGCACCGTTTGTCACTGTTATAGTGCAATTCATGTATTGTTTAGTGTTGTGTTGTGTAGTGTAGTGGCTTGCTGGCATGCATCTAAAACATTTTTTTTGAGTTTGTCCCACCAAGATTGACATGCTAAAATCGCCACTGACTGTAACGAGTGTAGTTGTAATGAGTTATGTTAGACCTCTGGTAGCAAGTGAGGAACCATATAATGATAATGATGTGGTGCCATTCAGGACTAGGACTAGGACTTACACTTACATTTACAATTACACTCACATAAAAAGATGCTTAAACCCTTTGACAATACATTGATCTACAAACTTTAATTTAGACGTGAACTAACTCTTTAATTACACTGCTCTTGTCCAACATCTACCAGTACCAGGTCAAAATACTGTATGACAACATTTTGGAATGTGTTTTTGAGTTTCATGCTGGAGACATGTTGTCAGAACACCCCCATTGAAACAGGTGAGCGTGTGGATTGGAATGTAGGTTTTTCCATGTTATAGCCCTGAGCCCAGCCCGGAATAGCTCATTGAATGTGGAAAACTACTATTAATGACAAAGGCCTCGTGACCCAGGCATAATGAGGAGATTTAGACGGTAATAACAACTTATCTACGTGACGGAGACAACAGATGTCTGATGTTACTCTCTAAATTATTGATGATTGATTTCCATTACCATTAGTATCTATCTATTTATCCTGCTACTGGCCACTATTACTCCTTTTTACATGCATGTACAGTTGAAGTCGGAAGTTTACATACACTTAGGTTTGAGTCATTAAAACTTGTTTTTCAACCACTCCACAAATGTCTTGTTAACAAACTATAGTTTTGGCAAGTCGGTTAGGACATCTACTTTGTGCATGACAAGTAATTTTTCCAACAATTGTTTACAGACAGATTATTTAACGTATAATTCACTGTATCACAATTCCAGTGGGTCAGAAGTTTACATACACTAAGTTGACTGTGCCTTTAAACAGTTTGGAAAATTTCAGAAAATGATGTCATGGCTTTAGAAACTTCTGATAGGCTAATTGGCATCATTTGAGTCAATTGGAGGTGTACCTGTGGATGTATTTCAAGGCCTACCTTCAAACCCAGTGCCTCTTTGCTTGACATCATGGGAAAATCAAAAGAAATCAGCCAAGACCTCAGAAAAAAAATGGTAGACCTCCACAAGTCTGGTTCATCCTTGGGAGCAATTTCCAAACGCCTGAAGGTACCTCGTTCATCTGTACAAACAATATTACGCAAGTATAAACACCATGGGACCACGCAGCCGTCATACCGCTCAGGAAGGAGACGCGTTATGTCTCCTAGAGATTAACGTACTTTGGTGCGAAAAGTGCAAATCAATCCCAGAACAACAGCAAAGGACCTTGTGAAGATGCTGGAGGAAACAGATACAAAAGTATTTATATCCACAGTAAAACGAGTCCTATATCGACATAACCTGAAAGGCCGCTCAGCAAGGAAGAAGCCACTGCTCCAAAAATGCCATAAAAAAGCCAGACTACGGTTTGCAACTGCACATGGGGACAAAGATCATACTTTTTGGAGAAATGTCCTCTGGTCTGATGAAACAAAAATAGAACTGTTTGGCCATAATGACCATCGTTATGTTTGGAGGAAAAGGGGGGGGGCTTGCAAGCTAAAAACACCATCCCAACCGTGAAGCACGGGGGTGGCAGCATCATGCTGTGGGGGTGCTTTGCTGCAGGAGGGACTGGTGCACTTCACAAAATAGATGGCATCATGAGGAAGGAAAATTATGTGGATATATTGAGGCAACATCTCAATACATCAGTCAGGAAGTTAAAGCTTGGTCGCAAATGGGTCTTCCAAATGGACAATGACCCCAAGCATACTTCCAAAGTTGAGCCAAAATGGCTTTAGGACAACAAAGTTAAGGTACTGGAGTGGCCATCACAAAGACCTGACCTCAGTCCTATAGAAAATGTGCGGGCAGAACTGAAAAAGTGTGTGCAAGCAAGGAGGCCTACAAACCTGACTCAGTTACACCAGCTCTGTCAGGAGGAATGGGCCAAAATTTACCCAACTTATTGTGGGAAGCTTGTGGAAGGCTACCCGAAACGTTTGACCCAAGTTAAACAATTTAAAGGCAATGCTACCAAATACTAATTGAGTGTATGTAAACTTCTGACCCACTGGGAATGTGATGAAAGAAATAAAAGCTGAAATAAATCATTCTCTCTACTATAATTCTGACATTTCACATTCTTAAAATAAAGTGGTGATCCTAACTGACCTAAGACAGGGAATTGTTACTAGGATTAAATGTCAGGAATTGTGAAAAACTGAGTTTAAATGTATTTGGCTAAGGTGTATGTAAACTTCCGACTTGCCAAAGATGTCCTAACCGACTTGCCAAAACTATAGTTTGTTAACAAGAAATTTGTGGAGTGGTTGAAAAACAAGCTTTAATAACTCCAACCTAAGTGTATGTAAACTTCCGACTTCAACTGTAGCTTCCTCTCTTATTTAGTATTTCTCGTGTTTAAAAAAAACATTTAAATTAGTTATAATATTTTGATATTGAATACTGCACTGTTGGGTAGGGCTTGCAAGTTAAGCATTTCACTGTACTTGTGGATGTGACAAATTAAACCTGAAACTTGAAACTATCCAAATTATGAAGAAGAAAAGCTTGAACTGTGGCACTGCAGTTACAGGGAACTCGAAGCTCAAGAATTTCACTGTACCCTGTAATTACAGTGGGGGAAAAAAGTATTTAGTCAGCCACCAATTGTGCAAGTTCTCCAACTTAAAAAGATGAGGCCTGTAATTTATCATCATAGGTACACGTCAACAAATGTAACTATGACAGACAAAAATAGCATTTTTTTCTCCAGACAATCACATTGTAGGATTTTTTATGAATTTATTTGCAAATTATGGTGGAAAATAAGTATTTGGTCAATAACAAAAGTTTCTCAATACTTTGTTATATACCCTTTGTTGGCAATGACACAGGTCAAACGTTTTCTGTAAGTCTTCACAAGGTTTTCACACACTGTTGCTGGTATTTTGTCCCATTCCTCCATGCAGATCTCCTCTAGAGCAGTGATGTTTTGGGGCTGTCGCTGGGCAACACAGACTTTCAACTCCCCTCCAAAGATTTTCTATGGGGTTGAGATCTGGAGACTGGCTAGGCCACTCCAGGACCTTGAAATGCTTCTTACGAAGCCACTCCTTCGTTGCCCGGGCAGTGTGTTTGGGATCATTGTCATGCTGAAAGACCCAGCCACGTTTCATCTTCAATGCCCTTGCTGATGGAAGGAGGTTTTCACTCAAAATCTCACGATACATGGCCCCATTCATTCTTTCCTTTACACGGATCAGTCGTCCTGGTCCCTTTGCAGAAAAACAGCCCCAAAGCATGATGTTTCCACCCCCATGCTTCACAGTAGGTATGGTGTTCTTTGGATGCAACTCAGCATTCATTGTCCGCCAAACACGACGAGTTGAGTTTTTACCAAAAAGTTATATTTTGGTTTTATCTGACATTCTCCCAATCCTCTGCTGGATCATCCAAATGCACTCTAGCAAACTTCAGACGGGCCTGGACATGTACTGGCTTAAGCAGGGGGACACGTCTGTCACTGCAGGATTTGAGTCCCTGGCGGTGTAGTGTTACTGATGGTAGGCTTTGTTACTTTGGTCCCAGCTCTCTGCAGGTCATTCACTAGGTCCCCCCGTGTGGTTCTGGGATTTTTGCTCACCGTTCTTGTGATCATTTTGACCCCACGGGGTGAGATCTTGCGTGGAGCTGTCACGATTTAAACTGAATATGAACCCAAATGCAGACAACTACACCGAGCCAGAGAAGGTTTAACAGGTTTATTTCAAAGTTAAATTGTCCAGGTTTCCAAAAATAGGGGAAGAGCAAGTCCAGGTCTACAGGGAGGGTAACAGATCCAGGGTTCTGAGCAGGAGTGGTACCGTAACGTCCTAGTGTCCGTGGTGAGTCCAAATGTGAGGTCCAGTAGTGGAAAGCAGGATGGTGGTGGCAGGAGTGAAGCGGAGGCAGGAGTCAGGTTCCAATAATCTGTGGCACAGGAGAAATATAAATAGAACCGGCCAAAAACACAAAGAGCGAAAACAAGCAAGTTGAGTCAGCAGCGAGACTAACATGGTCGTCTTGACTATGATCTGACGATGAGTGGCAAGTTTGACCGGGTCTTTAAGGCTGAGGTGATTATGGTGAATGAGCTGCAGCTGGAACCCTGACTCCCGCACACCAGACTTCACTCCTGCAATTAAGAACAGACAGAGGGGAGGGGGAGAGCAGAGAGAGAGAGCTACCTAGCAGCAGTAGGCCTAACAGGAGCCCCAGATCGAGGGAGATTATCAGTGGTCTTGTATGTCTTCCATTTCCTAATAATTGCTCCCACAGTTGATTTCTTCAAACCAAGCTGCTTACCTATTGCAGATTCAGTCTTCCCAGCCTGGTGCAGGTCTACAATGTTGTTACTGGTGTCCTTTGACAGCTCTTTGGTCTTGGCCATAGTGGAGTTTGGAGTGTGACTGTTTGAGGTTGTGGACAGGTGTCTTTTATACTGATAACAAGTTCAAACAGGTGGCATTAATACAGGTAACGAGTGGAGGACAGAGGAGCCTCTTAAAGAAGAAGTTACAGGTCTGTGAGAGCCAGAAATCTTGCTTGTTTGTAGATGACCAAATACTTATTTTCCACCATAATTTGCAAATAAATTCATTAAAAATCCTACAATGTGATTTTCTGGATTTTTTTTCCTCAATTTGTCTGTCATAGTTGACATGTACCTATGATGAAAATTACAGGCCTCTCATCTTTTTAAGTGGGAGAACTTGCACAATTGGTGGCTGACTAAATACTTTTTTTCCCCACTGTACATCTTCAGCCCTGTACATGTAACTATTCAACTCTCTAATCTCTAATCTAATCTGTGCCATATAATTTCAGACCTCTTGACCGAGGCCATAATGCACTCACATACAGTGAGGTTAAAGGGGAAATCTGCGATTGGATCATCAATTTCTGGACTTTTAAATGAATGATACATACCCTATTGATTCGTGAAGAATATTTCTTTTTTGGTATTTTATTAGGATCCCCATTAGCTGTTGTGAAAGCCGCAGCTACTCTTCCTGAGGTCCACACAAAACATGAAACATGACATAATACAGAACATTAATAGACAAGAACAGCTCAAGGACAGAACTACATACATTTAAAAACGGCACACATAGCCTACACATCAATACATACACACAAAATATCTAGGTCAAATAGGGGAGAGGCATTGTGCCGTGAGGTGTTGCTTTATCTGTTTTTTGAAACCAGGTTTGCTGTTCATTTGAGCAGTATGAGATGGAAGGGAGTTCAATGCAAAAATGGCTTTATCTAATACTGTATGCTTTTTTGAATTTGTTCTGGATTTGGGGACTGTGAAAAGACCCCTGGTGGCATGTTTGGTGGGGTAAGTGTGTGTCAGAGCTGTGCGTAAGTTGACTATGCAAACAATTTGGAATTTTCAACACATTAATGTTTTTTATAAAAAGAAGAAGTGATGCAGTCAGTCTCTCCTCAACTGTTAACTAAGAGAGACTGGTATGCATAGTATTTATATCAGCCCTCTGATTACAATGAAGAGCAAGACGTGCCACTCTGTTCTGGGCCAGCTGCAGCTTAACTAGGTCTTTCCTTGCAGCACTCGACCACACGACTGGACAATAATCAAGATAAGACAAGCCTGCAGGACTTGCTTTGTGGAGTGTGGTGTCAAGAAAGCAGAACATCTCTTTATTAAGGACAGACCTCTCCCCATCTTTACAACCATTTAATCTATATGTTTTGACTATGACAGTTTACAGTAATTGAAAGAAGCAATCTCATAAATTCATCAAGTGCAGCGTCTGGATGCTCCTTATTAATCACATTAGACTAACAAATATTTTTTACATCATCCACATAAGAGTCACAGCAAAATCATTTGCATGATCTCTTATACACTATTTTAGGCCCAGCTTTTGGAACCTTGGCTCTCCTAGATATAGTCACTATATTGTAATCAATGCATCCAATGGGTACAGATACAGCTTTAGAACAGAGTTCTACAGTATTAGTAAAAATGTGATCAATACATGTGGATGATCTTGTTCCTGTAGTGTTTGTAAACACCCTGGTAGGTTGATTAATAACCTGAACCAGATTACAGGCACTGGTTACATTGAGAAGCTTCCTCTTGAGCAGGGGGCCAGTATAAAAAAATAAAATAATATGTAAGTCGCTCTGGATAAGAGCGTCTGCTAAATGACTAAAATGTAAATGTAAATGTTGAGCAGACAGCTTGATGAAAACCAGTCAATATGCAGGTCCCCAAGAAAGTAGACCCTTGTTTACATCACATACACTATTAAGCGTTTCACACGTTATTTAGATACTGATTGTTAGCACTTGGTGGCCTATAGCAACGTCCCAGAAGAATAGGCTTTAGATGAGGCAGGTGAATCTGCAGCCATCCACAGTACTTCAATAACACTTGACATGAGATCTTCTGTAAACATTACTGGGATATGGTTCTGAATATATATAGCAACACCTCCCCCATAAGCATTCCTGCCTCTTCTGTAGATGTTATATCCTTTTATTGCTACTGCTCTATCATCAAATGAATTATCTAAGTGAGTCTCAATAATGGCTAATATATGAATGTTATATAACCTATAAATGCCTCATGAGCTTTAAATTCAACTGTGGTACCCCATCACAACCCACGAATTTGAGAGCGCGTTTAAGCCGTACATTATATTCCCAAAATAATTGCGCACTTATTTGTCATATTACGGTACGAGCCGGAAGGGGAAATGTCCACAAAGAAGTACAATTGTCAGTACTCACACTTGTCCCGGAGTCACTCTTGGCAAGATTAGCTTAATCTGTCCCCCTTTTCAAAGTTAAATTAGCTAACTTCTCAAGCGTCTTTAAATAGCAAATCAACGATATATAAAAGAAATGCTGTTGCCTAGGTATGGAGTGGAGAAGAGTTTTTTTTACAAAAAAGCTAGCTATTGTATTTTGTGTAGTAACTAGCTAGCTAGCTAAGGCTATTGACCAACGTTAGTTTCTAGCTAACCAAGCAGTGATTTTAGTTTGCGGCCTACCTTTATCAGTTGAAGTATGTCAGGCACATCTTTGGGTTTTGCTTTCCGTGTTTTAAAATGTAACGTTACCATTTTCTTGTTTTAGATTAATAAGAGCCAAACAGTCGATTTGACAGAACATTTAGATAGTTAGCCTGGCTTATTAGCTAGGTAGGTAACGTTCGCTACCTTGCTGGTTCTATTTCATCCAAGTCCTAACCCAAAAGTATCGCTAGATACATTGAAGGACATTGCTGAGAGGAAAGGTTCGAATGGAGGCCCCTTTTCATCCTAGAGTTGGGTGAGAAAGTTCACGCGCTTTTTACAGAAGGCGTGTCTGTTCTACTGTCATAAATACATTAGAGGCTTCATTCCACCCTCTCTGGCTAAATACCTAGCAATATACAGATAAGACTGTTCAGCGCTAAGTCTGTCTAGGTACTAGCTACGACTGTAACCTAACGTCACTAAAATTCTGTTTGTTGACAGCGACACCCAAAGTATTGAGATGCACCCTCTGACTGACCTGATATCCCCTTGGGCAGCTATAACTAGCAGTATCAGTGGGCTACGTGCCAGGGACTTGACAGACATCTGGGATTCCCATACACGTCTATAATAGGTTTACGGGATGGACTTATTGTAATTGGAGTTAAAATGTTGTGGGCTTGTTGTGTTGACATTTCAGTGTTCCACAGGATCCGTTTGCTAAGGTCAGTGGCGTCCCTGACAACCAGGGCGTTCTCCAGGCGGCCTGTGTCTCTGCAGGGGAAGGCCCCGGACATGTCTGAGGGTAAGGCCATACCCACGTTACTGACTGACTAATTATGTTTTTGATATATTGGTTGATTGATTAACTGACTCACTCACTGTTATGAACCTAATGTGTACTACTTGTGAGGTATGATGGCAATACTAGAGAACACATTGAGTCTCCATCCAGTCTCCTCCTCTGACCCCTGTCTTGTTTTGTCTCCACAGGAAATGCTCACTTGCTAGTGTCAAATGGTGTGTTGGTAAACAAACCTGAATCCTAACTGTATAAAACACTTCCTTAATTCAGTTTTAATTAAATGTAATCCTGCCTGCATGTAGCTTAGCTAACTGTCTCTCAAACACACTGTCTTGCACAAACTCTCACACACCCTGTCACGCTCTCTCGTGATATCCAGCACCCTGTCACTCACTCTTGTGATATCAGCACCCTGTCACTCTCTTGTGATATCCAGCACCCTGTCACTCACTCTTGTGATATCCAGCACCCTGTCACTCACTCTTGTGATATCCAGCACCCTGTCACTCACTCTTGTGATATCCAGCACCCTGTCACTCTCTCTTGTGATATCCAGCACCCTGTCACTCTCTCTTGTGATATCCAGCACCCTGTCACACTCTCTTGTGATATCCAGCACCCTGTCACTCTCTCTTGTGATATCCAGCACCCTGTCACACTCTCTTGTGATATCCAGCACCCTGTCACTCTCTCTTGTGATATCCAGCACCCTGTCACTCTCTCTTGTGATATCCAGCACCCTGTCACTCTCTCTTGTGATATCCAGCACCCTGTCACTCTCTCTTGTGATATCCAGCACCCTGTCACTCTCTCTTGTGATATCCAGCACCCTGTCACTCTCTCTTGTGATATATAAAAAAAAAAATTAATATGCCATTTAGCAGACGCTTTTATCCAAAGCGACTTACAGTCATGCGTGCATACATTTTTGTGTATGGGTGGTCCCGGGGATCGATCCCACTACCTTGGCGTTACAAGCGCCGTGCTCTACCAGCTGAGCTACAGAGGACCACAGATCCAGCACCCTGTCACTCTCTCTTGTGATATCCAGCACCCTGTCACTCTCTCTTGTGATATCCAGCACCCTGTCACTCTCTCTTGTGATATCCAGCACCCTGTCACTATCTCTTGTGATATCCAGCACCCTGTCACTCTCTCTTGTGATATCCAGCACCCTGTCACACTCTCTTGTGATATCCAGCACCCTGTCACACTCTCTTGTGATATCCAGCACCCTGTCACACTCTCTTGTGATATCCAGCACCCTGTCACACTCTCTTGTGATATCCAGCACCCTGTCACACTCTCTTGTGATATCCAGCACCCTGTCACACTCTCTTGTGATATCCAGCACCCTGTCACTCTCTCTTGTGATATCCAGCACCGTGTCACTCTCTTGTGATATCAGCACCCTGTCACTATCTCTTGTGATATCCAGCAGCCTTCTGTGGTCTGTTTAGAGCTCGCCTGGTGTATGGGCTTGTTTCCCTCTTCCATTTTCTACTGACTGAACTGTGAATGCATCCCTGGCCTGTGGCAGTGGCTAGCTCTTCTTACAGATGCTGCAACCCTCCTGTAGTATATTTTAGTAGACAGACCATTAATGTTCTCTATACAAACGTACATTATGTACCGTATCTATAGTACTGTATGTTCCTCAGAGATGGACCATCAGGATGTCTTGAGCTGGCTTCTGTCTTGGTGATTTTAGGGGTGCACCTCTCTCTCTCCCTCTTTCAAGTGTCTTGTTTCATATCGGTTCATATCATCTCAACATTATGACAAGACAGCGACGCCAGTCAGGTGGGCCACAAACCAATGGGCAAATCTCAAATTACACTGTATTACCTTGTCAGTGCACTACTGATTTCCCCCATTGCACACACACCCTCGAGCTGCAGCGCAGAGCCACTCAGTGGTTCCATGTGCTAGCTGGAACAACAGTAGAACTGATATAGTGTATCCCATCCAGACCTCACTACTCTCTGGAGCTTGCTGCTGTCATTCTGTCTGAGATCATATGTTTCCCATTGTATTTTGATTTATTTATACCTATTGGTGCCCAGCCCACACGGGCTAAGTCTTGAAGTAATATGTACAAAAAACACAAAACAAAATTACATTTAGCAATTGACACAAATAGATAATAATCATGGCAAGTACAGCTGCCATTTTGTCACATTATACAAATAACACATTTCTCCTTCCCTCCAGGCTTTAAAAATAAATTGAGCAATATCAAATACCGTAGCGCTGCCCTAAACTCTTTCGCAACAGTGCACTCAACCAAAGCGTTCTCATCAAATACGCCCTGTCTGCAAAATAGTTCAAACCTGAGCTCAGTATCATTACACACAAACACACACATACACTGAGCTGATCAACTGTGTGGATTGTTTTTCAGTGCGCAACCGGTTGAGGGAGATTGTGGGAGCGTCCACTAACTGGAGGTAACAGAAACAGTGTAGCTACTTTGTATTGAGATATTGATACCACGACAAGGAAGACCAGTGTTGTTGACTGTTAGAGATGTTTATGACCTTGTTAAACTCACAGCTCATTCCTGATGTATCTCCCTTTCTCTATCTCCCCTCCCATCCTGTAGGGACCACCAGCAGGCGTTAGCTGACCGTTTGTCGTTGTCCAATCAGCTGGCTGGTTCTCAAGATGAGCTTCCTGTCCGCAGGATGAAGGACAGCTACATAGAGGTCCACCTTCCCCTGGGCACAGACCCTACACTTAGAGAGAAATACCTCAACTATCACAAAGGTGTCAGGTAACACATGCTCACACACACACACACACACACACACACCCTTCCCCCCCCTCTCAGTCTGGTGTCTCTATTCCAGGTTTGGCCGTATCCTGGAGGATCTGGACAGTCTTGCAGGTATGACATCATCATCATCACCTCAACCACAGTGCACACAGGAACATGGTATTAGTGTTATTACTCCCACTCTTTCTCTCCCACTCTCTCCTCAGTGTTGATCTGTTACTCTCACACCCATAACAAGGCACTTCAGAGATCTCCTCTGTCCATCGTCACTGCCCTGGTGGACAAGATAGGTATGACGCCCAACAGTCCTGATACAACTACAGGATGTACTGTATAGACCAGTGTTTCTCAAGTCTAATCCTGGGACACTTTCCCTAGTATCATTTAATAGTTTGTTGCTGTTGCATTCTGGTAGTTGTGGCTTATTTTCCCTGTTTGTGATGTCACAGACATGAGGAAACACATCATCCACCCTGACTGTGACATCAAGTTCGCTGGTCACGTGACCTGGGTGGGGAAGACCTCCATCGAAGCCAAGATGCACATGTCTCAGGTACACACACACAAACAAACACACACACACACACACACACACACTAATGTCCGCAATGGTGACGTTATGTCTGTGTGTATGTATAGTACCATGATGGGGCCTACACTCCAGTTCTGGACGCCACGTTTGTTATGGTGGCCAGAGACCCTGAGAACAAGAGGTACACAACATCCATCCGTCACTCCAACCATCCATCCGTCACTCCAACCATTCATCCATCCATCCATAGTATCCATCCATCCCTAACTGTCTGTCTCTGTCTGTCTGTCTGTCTGTCTCTGTCTGTCTGTCTCTGTCTGTCTCTCTCTGTCTCTCTCTCTGTCTCTCTCAGGGCAGCATTTGTTAACCCTCTGCAACCAGAGGGGCCTGAGGAGGAGGAACTGTTTCAGCAGGGAGAGAGTAAGACACACTACATGCATGCATATATATATATATATACTGCTCAAAAAAATAAAAGGGAACACTAAAATAACAAATCCTAGATCTGAATAAATAAAATAATCTTATTAAATACTTTTTTCTTTACATAGTTGAATGTGCTGACAACAAAATCACACAAAAATTATCAATGGAAATCAAATGTATCAACCCATGGAGGTCTGGATTTGGAGTCACCCTCAAAATTTAAGTGGAAAACCACACTACAGGCTGATCCAACTTTGTGCTAGCTGTGCCACTAGAGATCCTGGTTCGAATCCAGGCTCTGTCGTAGCCGGCCGCGTCCGGGAGACCCATGGGGCGGCGCACAATTGGCCCAGCATCGTCCAGGGTAGGGGAGGGAATGGCCGGCAGGGCTGTAGCTCAGTTGGTAGAGCATGGTGTTTGCAACGCCAGGGTTGTGGGTTCGATTCCCACGGGGGGCCAGTATAAAAAATAAATAAAAATAATGTATGCACTCACTAACTGTAAGTCGCTCTGGATAAGAGCGTCTGCTAAATGACTAAAATGTAAAATGTAAATGATGTCATGTCCTTAAAACAAGTCAAAATGAGGCTCAGTAGTGTGTGTGGCCTCCACGTGCCTGTATGACCTCCCTACAACGCCTGGGCATGCTCCTGATGAGGTGGCGGATGGTCTCCTGAGGGATCTCCTCCCAGACCTGGACTAAAGCATCCGCCAACTCCTGGACAGTCTGTGGTGCAACATGGCGTTGGTGGATGGAGCGAGACATGATGTCCCAGATGTGCTCAATTGGATTCAGGTCTGGGGAACGGGCGGTCCATAGCATCAATGCCTTCCTCTTGCAGGAACTGCTGACACACTCCAGCCACATGAGGTCTAGCATTGTCTTGCATTAGGAGGAACCCAGGGCCAACCGCACCCAGCATATGGTCTCACAAGGGGTCTGAGGATCTCATCTCGGTACCTAATGGCAGTCAGGCTACCTCTGGCGAGCACATGGAGGGCTGTGCGGCCCCCAAAGAAATGCCACCCCACACCATGACTGACCCACCGCCAAACCGGTCATGCTGGAGGATGTTGCAGGCAGCAGAACGTTCTCCACGGCGTCTCCAGACTCTGTCACGTCTGTCACATGTGCTCAGTGTGAACCTGCTTTCATCTGTGAAGAGCACAGGGCGCCAGTGGCGAATTTGCCAATCTTGGTGTTCTCTGGCAAATGCCAAACGTCCTGCACGGTGTTGGGCTGTAAGCACAACCCCCACCTGTGGACGTCGGGCCCTCATACCACCCTCATGGAGTCTGTTTCAGACCGTTTGAGCAGACACATGCACATTTGTGGCCTGCTGGAGGTTATTTTGCAGGGCTCTGGCAGTGCTCCTCCTGCTCCTCCTTGCACAAAGGCGGAGGTAGCAGTCCTGCTGCTGGGTTGTTGCCCTCCTACGGCCTCCTCCACGTCTCCTGATGTACTGGCCTGTCTTCTGGTAGCGCCTCCATGCTCTGGACACTACGCTGACAGACACAGCAAACCTTCTTGCCACAGCTCGCATTGATGTGCCATCCTGGATGAGCTGCACTACCTGAGCCACTTGTGTGGGTTGTAGACTCCGTCTCATGCTACCACTAGAGTGAAAGCGCCGGCAGCATTCAAAAGTGACCAAAACATCAGCCAGGAAGCATAGGAACTGAGAAGTGGTCTGTGGTCACCACCTGCAAAACCAGTCCTTTATTGGGGGTGTCTTGCTAATTGCCTATAATTTCCACCTGTTGTCTATTCCATTTGCACAACAGCATGTGAAATGTATTGTCAATCAGTGTTGCTTCCTAAGTGGACAGTTTGATTTCACAGAAGTGTGATTGACTTGGAGTTACATTGTGTTGTTTAAGTGTTCCCTTAATTTTTTTGAGCAGTGTGTGTGTATATATACAGTGGGGAGAACAAGTATTTGATACACTGTCGATTTTGCAGGTTTTCCTACTTACAAAGCATGTAGAGGTCTGTTATTTTTATCATAGGTACACTACAACTGTGAGAGACGGAATCTAAAACAAAAATCCAGAAAATCACATTGTATGATTTTTAAGTAATTAATTTGCATTTTATTGCATGACATAAGTATTTGATCACCTACCAACCAGTAAGAATTCCGGCTCTCACAGACCTGTTAGTTTTTATTTAAGAAGCCCTCCTGTTCTCCACTCATTACCTGTATTAACTGCACCTGTTTGAACTCGTTACCTGTATAAAAGACACCTGTCCACACACTCAATCAAACAGACTCCAACCTCTCCACAATGGCCAAGACCAGAGAGCTGTGTAAGGACATCAGGGATAAAATTGTAGACCTGCACAAGGCTGGGATGGGCTACAGGACAATAGGCAAGCAACTTGGTGAGAAGGCAACAACTGTTGGCGCAATTATTAGAAAATGGAAGAAGTTCAAGATGACGGTCAATCACCCTCGGTCTGGTGCTCCATGCAAGATATCACCTCGTGGGGCATCAATGATCATGAGGAAGGTGAGGGATCAGCCCAGAACTACACGGCAGGACCTGGTCAATGACCTGAAGAGAGCTGGGACCACAGTCTCAAAGAAAACCATTAGTAACACACTACGCCGTCATGGATTAAAATCCTGCAGTGCACGCAAGGTCCCCCTGCTCAAGCCAGCGCATGTCCAGGCCCGTCTGAAGTTTGCCAATGACCATCTGGATGATCCAGAGGAGGAATGGGAGAAGGTCATGTGGTCTGATGAGACAAAAATAGAGCTTTTTGGTCTAAACTCCACTCGCCGTGTTTAGAGGAAGAAGAAGGATGAGTACAACCCCAAGAACACCATCCCAACCGTGAAGCATGGAGGTGGAAACATCATTCTTTGGGAATGCTTTTCTGGAAAGGGGACAGGACGACTGCACTGTATTGAGGGGAGGATGGATGGGGCCATGTATTGCGAGATCTTGGCCAACAACCTCCTTCCCTCAGTAAGAGCATTGCAGATGGGTCGTGGCTGGGTCTTCCAGCATGACAACGACCCGAAACACACAGCCAGGGCAACTAAGGAGTGGCTCCGTAAGAAGCATGTCAATGTCCTGGAGTGGCCTAGCCAGTCTCCAGACCTGAACCCAATAGAAAATCTTTGGAGGGAGCTGAAAGTCCGTATTGCCCAGCGACAGCCCCGAAACCTGAAGGATCTGGAGAAGGTCTGTATGGAGGAGTGGGCCAAAATCCCTGCTGCAGTGTGTGCAAACCTGGTCAAGACCTACAGGAAACGTATGATCTCTGTAATTGCAAACAAAGGTTTCTGTACCAAATATTAAGTTCTGCTTTTCTGATGTATCAAATACTTATGTCATGCAATAAAATGCAAATGAATTACTTAAAAATCATACAATGTGATTTTCTGGATTTTTGTTTTAGATTCCGTCTCTCACAGTTGAAGTGTACCTATGATAAAAATTACAGACCTCTACATGCTTTGTAAGTAGGAAAACCTGCAAAATCGGCAGTGTATCAAATACTTGTTCTCCCCACTGTATATATACATACACATACACACATGTGTGTTTGTTTCTATTCTTTACTGTGTCTGTGTTTCTCCCTCCCTCCAGTCAATAAGACGCGTCGTATAGAGCTGAGCACAGCGTCTCTACTGAAGGTGGCCCCTACTGCTGAGGAGAGGAAGATCGTACACAGCCTGTTCCTCAACACCCTGGACACCAAGTATGACACACACACACAAACACAGGCGTCAGTAAAAATTTGACGTAAATAATTAGCAACTAAACTTCCATAGTGTATCTTTAAATCACAATTATTCTTTTTCGGACACACGTGACCATAAAGGACTTATTGGGAGTCATCCTGTCACGTCAAATTGTTGTCACATTGATTTTCCCTGAAAAATGAGAGAAGTTCACTTGTTTTCAAGAGTGTCCCAAAAAAATGAAATATATATACAGTTGAAGTCAGAAGTTTACATACACCTTAGCCAAATACATTTAAACTCAGTTTTTCACAATTCCTGACATTTAATCCTAGTAAAAATTCCCTGTTTTAGGTCAGTTAGGATCACAGATTTATTTTAAGAATGTGAAATGTCAGAATAATAGTAGTTTCATCACATTCCCAGTGGGTCAGAAGTTTACATACACTCAATTAGTATTTGGTAGCATTGCCTTTAAATTGTTTAACTTGGGTCAAACGTTTCAGGTAGCCTTCCACAAGTTTCCCACAATAAGTTGGGTGAATTTGGCCCATTCCTCCTGACAGAGCTGGTGTAACTGAGTCAGGTTTGTAGGCCTCCTTGCTCACACACGCCTTTTCAGTTCTGCCCACAAATGTTCTATAGGATTGAGGTCAGGGCTTTGTGATGGCCACTCCAAAACCTTGACTTTGTTGTCCTTAAGCCATTTTGCCACAACTTTGGAAGTATGCTTGGGGTCATTGTCCATTTGGAAGACCCATTTGCGACCAAGCTTTAACTTCCTGACTGATGTCTTGAGATGTTGCTTCAATATATCCACATAATATTCCTTCCTCATGATGCCATCTATTTTGTGAAGTGCACCATTCCCTCCTGCAGCAAAGCACCCCCACAACATGATGCTGCCACCCCTGTGCTTCACGGTCGGGAGGGTGTTCTTCGGCTTGCAAGCTACCCCCTTTTTCCTCCAAACATAACGATGGTCATTATGGCCAAACAGTTATATTTATGTTTCATCAGACCAGAGGACATTTCTCTAAAAAGTATGATCTTTGTCCCCATGTGCAGTTGCAAACCGTAGTCTGGCTTTTTTTATGGCGGTTTTGGAGCAGTGGCTTCTTCCTTGCTGAGCGGCCTTTCAGGTTATGGCGATTATAGGACTCGTTTTACTGTGGATAGATACTTTTGTACTTTTGTTTCCTCCAGCATCTTCACAAGGTCATTTGCTGTTGTTCTGGGATTGATTTGCACTTTTCGCACCAAAGTACGTTCATCTCTAGGAGACAGAACGCGTCTCCTTCCTGAGCGGTATGACGGCTGCGTGGTCCAATGGTGTTTATACTTGCATACTATTGTTTGTACAGTTGAACGTGGTACCTTCAGGCGTTTGGAAAATTGCTCCCAAGGATGAACCAGACTTGTGGAGGTCTACAATTCTTTGGCTGATTTCTTTTGATTTTCCCATGATGTCAAGCAAAGAGGCACTGAGTTTGAAGGTAGGCCTTGAAGTATATCCACAGGTACACCTCCAATTGACTCAAATGATGTCAATTAGCCTATCAGAAGCTTCTAAAGTCATGACATAATTTTCTGGAATTTTCCAAGCTGTTTAAAGGCACAGTCAACTTAGTGTATGTAAACATCTGACCCACTGGAATTGTGATACAGTGAATTATAAGTGAAATAATCTGTCTGTAAACAATTGTTGGAAAAATTACTTGTCATGCACAAAGTAGATGTCCTAACTGACTTGCCAAAACTATAGTTTGTTAACAAGAAATTTGTGGAGTGGTTGAAAAACAAGTTTTAATGACTCCAACTTAAGTGTATGTAAACTTCTGACTTCAACTGTATATATACACATACAGTGCATTCGGAAAGTATTCAGACCCCTTGACTTTTTCCACATTTTGTTACATAACAGCCTTATTCTAAAATGGATTAAATAGTTTTTTCCCCTCATCAATCTACACACAATACCCCATAATGACAAAGCAAAAACAGGTTCACCATCTCATTTTCAAGTGTCCCAAAAAATGACAGCTGCGGAAAGAATTAAGAGACCACTGCAAAATTATCAGTTTCTCTGGTTTTACTATTTATAGGTATATGTTTGGGTAAAAATAAATGTTTTTTTTTATTCTATAAACTACTGACAACATTTCTCCCAAATTCCAAATAAAGATATTGTCATTTAGAGCATTTATTTGGTCAGTAGAGTCATTTTCGCCCTCTGCCTGTCTGTAGCTTTGTTGTCACCAATGTCTGCTGCTTTACCTTGTTCTTATGAACCGCTGTCTTTGAAATTTTAAGGATGGAAGCAACCTGACGCTCACTGTATCCCTCTGCCAGTAAAGCCAGAATTGAACCCTTCTTTTCCTCACTCAAAACTTTCCTTTTCAACTATTTTGGTATGGTCAATTGTTCTTTTTTGATTAACATTACTTTTGAGGTACTATTAGCACTGTTTTTGCCATCCAGCTGGTCCTATTGCAAGAGGATAGTGATGATCACAGCCGTGGTTTTTATACTTTTCCTCGTTAAATAAGATTTGGTTCATGTGATCACCTAATCAGTACCTAATTCAGTAGAATGAGGTGTGCCTATGTTGGAATTCAACAGACACTGGAATGGAATGGCTGTCATACATGTAGAGATGCTGATTTAAGAAAAATTTGCAGTGGTCTCTTAATTTTTCCACAGCTATGTATGTATGTATGTATGTATGTATGTATGTATGTATGTATATACAGTGGGGGAAAAAAGTATTTAGTCAGCCACCAATTGTGCAAGTTCTCCCACTTAAAAAGATGAGAGAGGCCTGTAATTTTCATCATAGGTACACGTCAACTATGACAGACAAATTGAGAAAAAAAAATCCAGAAAATCACATTGTAGGATTTTTAATGAATTTATTTGCAAATTATGGTGGAAAATAAGTATTTGGTCACCTACAAACAAGCAAGATTTCTGGCTCTCACAGACCTGTAACTTCTTCTTTAAGAGGCTCCTCTGTCCTCCACTTGTTACCTGTATTAATGGCACCTGTTTGAACTTGTTATCAGTATAAAAGACACCTGTCCACAACCTCAAACAGTCACACTCCAAACTCCACTATGGCCAAGACCAAAGAGCTGTCAAAGGACACCAGTAACACAATTGTAGACCTGCACCAGGCTGGGAAGACTGAATCTGCAATAGGTAAGCAGCTTGGTTTGAAGAAATCAACTGTGGGAGCAATTATTAGGAAATGGAAGACATACAAGACCACTGATAATCTCCCTCGATCTGGGGCTCCACGCAAGATCTCACCCCGTGGGGTCAAAATGATCACAAGAACGGTGAGCAAAAATCCCAGAACCACACGGGGGGACCTAGTGAATGACCTGCAGAGAGCTGGGACCAAAGTAACAAAGCCTACCATCAATAACACACTACGCCACCAGGGACTCAAATCCTGCAGTGCCAGACGTGTCCCCCTGCTTAAGCCAATACATGTCCAGGCCCGTCTGAAGTTTGCTAGAGTGCATTTGGATGATCCAGAAGAGGATTGGGAGAATGTCATATGGTCAGATGAAACCAAAATATAACTTTTTTGGTAAAAACTCAACTCGTCGTGTTTGGAGGACAAAGAATGCTGAGTTGCATCCAAAGAACACCATACCTACTGTGAAGCATGGGGGTGGAAACATCATGCTTTGGGGCTGTTTTTCTGCAAAGGGACCAGGACGACTGATCCGTGTAAAGGAAAGAATGAATGGGGCCATGTATCGTGAGATTTTGAGTGAAAACCTCCTTCCATCAGCAAGGGCATTGAAGATGAAACGTGGCTGAGTCTTTCAGCATGACCATGATCCCAAACACACCGCCCGGGCAACGAAGGAGTGGCTTCGTAAGAAGCATTTCAAGGTCCTGGAGTGGCCTAGCCATTCTCCAGATCTCAACCCCATAGAAAATCTTTGGAGGGAGTTGAAAGACTGTGTTGCCCAGCGACAGCCCCAAAACATCACTGCTCTAGAGGAGATCTGCATGGAGGAATGGGCCAAAATACCAGCAACAGTGTGTGAAAACCTTGTGAAGACTTACAGTATTGCCAACAACGGGTATATAACAAAGTATTGAGAAACTTTTGTTATTGACCAAATACTTATTTTCCACCATAATTTGCAAATAAATTCATAAAAAATCCTACAATGTGATTTTCTGGAATTTCTTTTCTCATTTTGTCTGTCATAGTTGACGTGTACCTATGATGAAAATTACAGGCCTCTCTCATCTTTTTAAGTGGGAGAACTTGCACAATTGGTGGCTGACTAAATACTTTTTTCCCCCACTGTACATACATATTTATAAATATCTTCACATTGTGATGTTTCTATTAGTTAAAAACACAACATTTGAAAAAGGTATTTAATGCCCTGATGTAAATGATTCCAGTCAGTTGGGTCTTTGTACCTGAAAGATCTTACTCCAACCTCATGATTTACCCTTGGAATTTGTAATTGCTGCTGCTGTTGAAAGGAGTAGTGTCAGTCTTGTACAGTTACGTGTTCCTTAATATACAGTGAGGGAAAAAAGTATTTGATCCCCTGCTGATTTTGTACGTTTGCCCACTGACAAAGAAATGATCAGTCTATAATTTTAATGGCAGGTTTATTTGAACAGTGAGAGACAGAATAACAACAAAAAAATCCAGAAGAACGCATGTAGAAAATGTTATAAATTGATTTGCATTTTAATGAGGGAAATAAGTATTTGACCCCCTCTCAATCAGAAAGATTTCTGGCTCCCAGGTGTCTTTTATACAGGTAACGAGCTGAGATTAGGAGCACACTCTTAAAGGGAGTGCTCCTAATCTCAGCTTGTTACCTGTATAAAAAGACACCTGTCCACAGAAGCAATCAATCAATCAGATTCCAAACTCTCCACCATGGCCAAGACCAAAGAGCTCTCCAAGGATGTCAGGGACAAGATTGTAGACCTACACAAGGCTAGAATGGGATACAAGGCCATCGCCAAGCAGCTTGGTGAGAAGGTGACAGAACAGTTGGTGCGATTATTCGCAAATGGAAGAAACACAAAATAACTGTCAATCTCCCTCGGCCTGGGGCTCCATGCAAGATCTCACCTCGTGGAGTTGCAATGATCATGAGAACGGTGAGGAATCAGCCCAGAACTACACGGGAGGATCTTGTCAATGATCTCAAGGCAGCTGGGACCATAGTCACCAAGAAAGCAATTTGTAACACACTACGCCGTGAAGGACTGAAATCCTGCAGCGCCCGCAAGGTCCCCCTGCTCAAGAAAGCACATATACAGGCCCGTCTGAAGTTTGCCCATGAACATCTGAATGATTCAGAGGAGAACTGGGTGAAAGTGTTGTGGTCAGATGAGACCAAAATTGAGCTCTTTGGCATCAACTCAACTCGAGGAGGAATGCTGCCTATGACCCCAAGAACACCATCCCCACCGTCAAACATGGAGGTGGAAACATTATGCTTTGGGGGTGTTTTTCTGCTAAGGGGACAGGACAACTTCACCGCATCAAAGGGACGATGGACGGGGCCATGTACCATCAAATCTTGGGTGAGAACCTCCTTCCCTCAGCCAGGGCATTGCAAATGGGTCGTGGATGGGTATTCCAGCATGACAATGACCCAAAACACATGGCCAAGGCAACAAAGGAGTGGCTCAAGAAGAAGTACATTAAGGTCCTATAGTAGCCTAGCCAGTCTCCAGACCTTAATCCAATAGAAAATCTGTGGAGGGAGCAGGTTCGAGTTGCCAAACGTCAGCCTCAAAACCTTAATGACTTGGAGAAGATCTGCAAAGAGGAGTGGGACAAAATCCCTCCTGAGATGTGTGCAAACCTGGTGGCCAACTACAAGAAACGTCTGACCTCTGTGATTCCCAACAAGGGTTTTGCCACCAAGTACTAAGTCATGTTTTGCAGAGGGGTCAAATACTTATTTCCCTCATTAAAATGCAAATCAATTTATAACAGTTTTGACATGCATTTTTCTGGATTTTGTTGTTGTTATTCTGTCTCTCACTGTTCAAATAAACCTACCATTAAAATTATAGACTGATCATGTCTTTGTCAGTGGGCAAATGTACAAAATCAGCAGGGGATCAAATACTTTTCCCCCTCTCACTGTATACAGCGACATTTAAATTTCTAAAGAAATTGGTACCAATGCAGTTGTCTTCTGTTTGGGAGTGACAGACAATCTACAAGAGCAAAAGCTACCTCACTGAATCATAAGCTGTTAAAATATTATGCCTTTTTTAGCTTCACTGTCCAAATACGAATGTTACCTCTTTTAATTAGGACAAATAATTAATTATAATTAATTATGACATCATATAATCCAGGAAAAACTGTTTATGAGTGATGGTGTTTGTTGTCCTGTAGGACAGTGAGTTTCCGTAGCAGAGTTCTGCCTCCTAACTCCGTATGGATGGAGGACGCCAAAGTTAAAGGATTGGAGATCTGCCATCCACAGGTTAGAGAGAGGAGAGAGTGAGGGAGCGAGATTCACAACCTGAAACATTTCTAATTTGTGCTGACTAAGATGTGTGTGTTTTCAGGAGAGGAATATCTTTAACAGGATCTTTGGAGGGTTTCTGATGCGGAAAGCTTACGAGCTGGGCTGGGCTAATGCATGCGCCTACGGGTGAGTGAGTGTTCCCAGCAAACCAAGAACATTCCCAGTTACGGTGTGACGTGACATGAAAAATGTACCATAAACACAGCTCAGCAATTATGTCTGGATTTAATTAAATTGTTTCTGAGAAAATATTACAGGAATGTCCTGTTAATGTTGGTTATGTTATTCAAAATACCCATAACAACAAGCAAGGAGCGTTCCCACAAGACTCTCATGAAGTTAGTGTGATTTACGACATGCATGATTGGTCTTGTGTGGCTCAGTTGGTAGAGCATGGCACTTGCAACGCCAAGTTTGATTCCCACGGGGGAACAGTACGAATGAAAATGTATGCACTCACTACTGTAAGTCACTCTGGATAAGAGCGTCTGCTAAATGACTTAAATGTAAATTGTTCCAATAACGTTCCCTGAACATTCACAGAACCAATTTTGATTTGATAGATTGTGTGTGTTTATGTTAGAGGAGATATACATTTGTACCAGTGCATCCTCATTCTGTGTGTTCTCTCTCTCTCTCTGCTCCAGGGGGTGTCGGCCTAACCTGGTTGCCGTGGACGATATCCTCTTCCAGAAGCCTGTAGAGATTGGCTCCCTATTATTGCTCTCATCACAGGTGTGTGTGCATATGCCTTGGTGTGTTGTTTGATCTGGTCCAGTTTCAGTGCTGACACGTCCCTCTCTCTATCTCCAGGTGTGTTACACAGAGGGGAAGTACATCCAGGTCAGAGTTCATACAGAGGTTCTTGACCCCCTGACCCGGCAGCACAACACCACTAACGTCTTCCACTTCACCTTCGTCACAGACAAAGACGTCCCCAACATAGTACCACAGAGCTACGGAGGTATGACCTCTAACCTTAACATAGAGCTATGGAGGTATGACGTCTAACCCCTGACCTTTAACCTCTAACCCTAACATAGTAACACAGCGCTACGGAGGTACCCTTACTGGAATGTTTGTGCCCACACAAAGAGGTTAAAGTTAACGTTTGTCTATTGATTCCACACAGTCTAACATTGGTCTTACGTGTGCCTGTCTCTATAGAGTCCATGTTGTACCTGGATGGGAAGAGACACTTTAACCAGACTGTGGAGTCTCAGTGAGACAAGATGAACCCTGACCCAACACAACAACTGCCTGCCAAAGCCCTAGTGTCCAGCCACCCCACCCGCCCTCCTTACTGTGTGTGTGTGTCTAGTTACATCAACAATGTGTCTATTCATTTGTTTCTCACTATGTACCATATACTCTAAGTGACCGTTTATTAGGTACACCCATCTAGTACCGGGTCGGACCCCCCTTTGCCTCCAGAACAGCCGGAATTCTTCAGGGCGTGGAAACGTTGCTCAATTGGTATCAAGGGACCTAAAGTGTGCCAGGAAAACATTCCCCATACCATTACACCACCGCCACCAGCCTGTACCATTGACACCAGGAAGGATGGGGGGTCCATGGACTCATGCTGCTTACGCCAAATCCTGACTCTGCCATCAGCATGATTCGTCAGACCAGGCAATGTTTTTCCATTCCTCAATTGTCCAGTGTTGGTGATCACGTGCCCACTGGAGCTGCTTCTTCTTGTTTTCAGCCGATAGGAGTGGAACCCGCTGTTGTCGTCTGCTACAGTAGCCCATCCGTGACAAGGATCGATGAGTTGTGCGTCCTGAGATGCCGTTATGTCAGTTTGTGGCCCGCCAGTTAGCTGGCATGATTCTTGCCATTCTCCTTCGACCTCTCATCAACGAGCTGTTTTCGCCCACATGACTGCCGCTGACTGGATGTTGTTTGTTTGTCACACTATTCTCTAAACTATAGGCACAATCGTGCATGAAAAGCCCAGGAGGCCGGACGTTTCTGAGATAGTGGAACCGGCACGCCTGGCACCGACAATTATACCACACTCAAAGTTGCTTAGGTCACTCGTTTTGCCCATTCTAACGTTCAATCGAACAGTAGCTGAATGCCTCGATGCCTGTCTGCCTGCTTTATATAGCAAGCCACAGCCACGTGACTCACTGTCTGTAGGATATTCCCTCTCTTATTCTTCTGGACAGTTGGGAATAGGGATCCCCCCCCACTGTCAATAGTGACTGTGGATCACTTCATATTTTCTATATCAACATGATTTTACTGTCAAAACGGTATTCATGCTACACTGTCTTCCAGCTTCAATACACACCGTCTTGGTTTTTCCGCAGCTACTCACCAAGGTTATTTTATTTGATATAATCCTTCATCTGTATTTGTGACCGAGTGAATGGGTGTGTATGGGTTAGTTAAGGGAAAGGGGCATCTAGATTCGATCAAAGTAATTTTACAGAAATGCAAAAAATGAATACATATTTATCCTCCATTGTGATTCAGGTGTTTGTCTATTCATGTTTAACTTTGCATTTTACTATCAGCAATTGAAGACCACACTAATCACATCACTGATAGAAGCTGTTGTAAGGTTTCATACCAGTGTTAAAAGTTTTAATTTTCCTCATTTACATTTTAGTCATTTAGCAGACGCTCTCCAGTGAAGGTTGTTGAGTTGGCTAGTCTTGTTCAGGGTGCGGTGTTCCAGAATGTTCAGATATAAATGTATTGTGTAGAACATATATGATTGCCTGTCCTATAGACATCATGTCAGCTCTATTCATTACATTTCTATCTGTAATGTTTAACTTCATTGAACAGATCCCTCTGGTAGACTGTCGTTCACATCAGCTGGTCTAAATACTGGATTATAATTCCGACACAAACATCAGTCTCATCAGTATTAGATAAATATATATTAAATTAAAGCAGCATTTGGGGGTCCTCCTAGCACAAGGCTGGAGCCCCACAATGCTCTGTTTACAGTGCATAGCACATTTTATGTTTACCAAATAGCATGACTCAAATTCAACAGTCCAGAAGTTCTAGCCCTAAGGTGTGCTATAGAGCCATCAACTGGTCTGAAGCTGTCATCTTTCTTTACAATAACAATAGGCTTCCTGCACCTTCAGTAATAGGACCTTTAATTAAAATACTAAATTGATTCCTTGTATAAACTGCAGAGTGATATGATTACGCTAACAAAAGAGTGAGAGGAGTTTGATCGCCATCTTGTGGTGTAAAAGGAAGTTACAGGTAAAAACAGGTGATTAATAATAATAATAATAATAATAATATGCCATTTAGCAGACGCTTTTATCCAAAGCGACTTACAGTCATGTGTGCATACATTTTTTTGTGTATGGGTGGTCACGGGGATCGAACCCACTACCCTTGGCGTTACAAGCGCCGTGCTCTACCAGCTGAGCTACAGAGGACCAGAGGACCAGAGGACCAGAGGACCAGAGGACCAGAGGACCAGAGGACCAGAGGACCAGAGGACCAGAGGACCAGAGGACCAGAGGACCAGAGGACCAGAGGACCAGAGGACCAGAGGACCAGAGGACCAGAGGACCAGAGGACCACATATGACAAATAAACGTTTGATTTACTGTTGATACCTATCCAATTCTTTCAGATCTAGTTCTTTCTGTGGTTCTCCCCTCACCTCCCCAATCACCAGTACCCAAAATACACCCTACTACCTCTATGGTACCAATATGGTACGTTGCCCACAGACAGATCTGAGACCAGTTTTAAGCCTACCCCTCAAAGGGATGGTGCACCATTCTGGCAATAAAGCCCTTTAACTACTTACCCAGAGTCAGATGAACTCGTGGATAAAAAAATATTATGCCCCCAGTGTAGTTTAAAGGAAGTTGAAGTAAGTTTTGTGAGCCTTTGATAACTAGCGTTAGCGTAATGACTGGAAGTCTATGGTATCAGCTAGCTGATTGCGCTAACGCTAGCTGATCCCATAGAACAGGGATCATCAACTAGATTCAGCCGCAGGATGATTATTTCTTGAGCGAATGGTCAGGAACATAATCACACATAATTTGTAGACTGCAAATTGACCGCAAGATGCCCAAACAGACATATACATTGACTAAAACATTATCATTTCAAACCTTGCTTACATTTGTATATGATCACATATATCTCTCTATTATGAGTGAGAATACTTTGGAACAGAATTCCAAAATCAAAATCACTTGGAGCTGATTTTCAGATGTTTTCACAGTCTTTATGTCCAGCAATAAAATATATTTCGGGGGCCAAATAAAATAGGGACGCCAGTTGAGGAACCCTATCATAGACTTCCAGTCATTGCCAAAACGTCACACCATCCCTTTAATGATTACAATTATATTTTGGGAGGGAAAAACTGGTCCTAGATCAGTGTCCAGGGGCAACTTCTCCCTGGGGCCTATAACAGTGTGCAGGCATTCTTCTTGGCACGTTTCTTGGCCTGTAGCGCCGCCCTGGTGGCCATCTCGAACACCTCCCTGACTCCGTCCATTAATCAAACACCTTGACCATATGAACAGGCAATTTGGGTTACATTTTACATTTTTGTCATTTTAGCAGACGCTCTTATCCAGAGCGACTTACAGTTAGTGAGTGCATACATGAATTTTATTTTTTTATTTTATACTGGCCCCCCGTGGGAATCGAACCCACAACCCTGGCGTGTGTGTGTGTGTGTGTGTTAAGAACACTACCTGTGTGGTGTGTGTTAAGAACCCTAGCTGTGTGTGTGTGTTAAGAACCCTAGCTGTGTGTGTGTGTGTGTTAAGAACCCTACCTGTGTGTGTGTGTGTGTTAAAAACCCTACCTGTGTGTTTGTGTGTTAAAAATCCTACCTGTGTGTTTTGTGTTAAGAACCCTACCTGTGTGTGTGTGTGTTAAGAACCCTACCTGTGTGTGTGTGTATTAAGAACCCTTCCTGTGTGTTAAGAACCCTACCTGTGTGGTGTGTGTTAAGAACCCTACCTGTGTAGTGTGTGTGTTAAGAACCCTACCTGTGTGGTGTTTGTGTGTGTTAAAAACCCTACCTGTGTGTGTGTGTGTGTGTGTGTGTGTGTGTGTGTGTGTTAAGAACCCTAACTGTGTAGTGTGTGTTAAGAACCCTACCTGTGTGGTGTGTGTTAAGAACCCTACCTGTGTTTGTGTGTTAAAAATCCTACCTGTGTGTGTTTTGTGTTAAGAACCCTACCTGTGTGTGTGTGTGTGTGTGTGTGTGTTAAGAACCCTACCTGTGTGTTAAAAACCCTACCTGGTTGTGTGTGTTAAGAATCCTACCTCTGTGTGTGTGTGTGTTAAGAACACTACCTGTGTGGTGTGTGTGTTAAAAACCCTACCTGTTTAGTGTGTGTTAAGAACCCTAGCTGTGTGTGTGTGTGTTAAGAACCCTTCCTGTGTGTGTGTGTTAAAAACCCTACCTGTGTGTGTTTTGTGTTAAGAACCCTTCCTGTGTGTTAAGAACCCTACCTGTGTGGTGTGTGTGTTAAGAACCCTACCTGTGTGGTGTTTGTGTGTGTGTTAAAAAGCCTACCTGTGTGTGTTTTGTGTTAAGAACCCTACCTGTGTGTGTGTGTATGTTAAGAACCCTTCCTGTGTGTTAAGAACCCTACATGTGTGGTGTGTGTGTTAAGAAACCTACCTGTGTAGTGTGTGTTAAGAACCCTACCTGTGTGGTGTGTGTTAAGAACCCTACCTGTGTGGTGTTTGTGTGTGTGTTAAGAACCCTACCTGTGTGTTAAAAACCCTACCTGGTTGTGTGTGTTAAGAACCCTACCTGTGTGGTGTTTGTGTGTTAAGAACCCTACTTGTGTGGTGTGTGTGTTAAGAACCCTACCTGTGTGTGTGTGTGTGTGTGTGTTAAGAACCATTCCTGTGTGGTGTGTGTGTGTGTGTGTGTGTGTTAAAAACCCTACCTGTGTGTGTGTGTGTGTGTGTTAAGAACCCTACCTGTGTAGTGTGTGTTAAGAACCCTACCTGTGTTTGTGTGTTAAAAATCCTACCTGTGTGTGTTTTGTGTTAAGAACCCTACCTGTGTGTGTGTGTGTGTGTGTGTTAAGAACCCTACCTGTGTGTGTGTATGTTAAGAACCCTTCCTGTGTGTTAAGAACCCTACATGTGTGGTGTGTGTGTTAAGAAACCTACCTGTGTAGTGTGTGTTAAGAACCCTACCTGTGTGGTGTGTGTTAAGAACCCTACCTGTGTGGTGTTTGTGTGTGTGTTAAGAACCCTACCTGTGTGTTAAAAACCCTACCTGGTTGTGTGTGTTAAGAACCCTACCTGTGTGGTGTGTGTGTGTTAAGAACCCTACCTGTGTGTGTGTGTGTGTTAAGAACCCTTCCTGTGTGGTGTGTGTGTGTGTGTGTGTTAAAAACCCTACCTGTGTGTGTGTGTGTTAAGAACCCTACCTGTGTAGTGTGTGTTAAGAACCCTACCTGTGTGGTGTGTGTTAAGAACCCTACCTGTGTTTGTGTGTTAAAAATCCTACCTGTGTGTGTGTGTGTGTGTGTGTGTGTTAAGAACCCTACCTGTGTGTTAAAAACCCTACCTGGTTGTGTGTGTTAAGAATCCTACCTCTGTGTGTGTGTGTTAAGAACTCTACCTGTGTGGTGTGTGTGTTAAAAACCCTACCTGTGTAGTGTGTGTTAAGAACCCTAGCTGTGTGTGTGTGTGTGTTAAGAACCCTACCTGTGTGGTGTGTGTGTGTTAAGAACCCTACCTGTGTGTGTGTGTGTGTGTTAAGAACCCTTCCTGTGTGGTGTGTGTGTGTGTGTGTGTTAAAAACCCTACCTGTGTGTGTGTGTGTGTGTGTGTTAAGAACCCTACCTGTGTAGTGTGTGTTAAGAACCCTACCTGTGTGGTGTGTGTTAAGAACCCTACCTGTGTAGTGTGTGTTAAGAACCCTACCTGTGTGGTGTGTGTTAAGAACCCTACCTGTGTGGTTGTGTGTTAAGAACCCTACCTGTGTGGTGTTTGCGTTGTGTTAAGAACCCTACCTGTGTGTGTGTGTGTGTTAAAAACCCTACCTGTGTGTGTGTGTTAAAAACCCTACCTGTGTGTGTTTTGTGTTAAGAACCCTTCCTGTGTGTTAAGAACCCTACCTGTGTGGTGTGTGTGTTAAGAACCCTACCTGTGTGGTGTTTGTGTGTGTGTTAAAAAGCCTACCTGTGTGTGTTTTGTGTTAAGAACCCTACCTGTGTGTGTGTGTATGTTAAGAACCCTTCCTGTGTGTTAAGAACCCTACATGTGTGGTGTGTGTGTGTTAAGAAACCTACCTGTGTAGTGTGTGTTAAGAACCCTACCTGTGTGGTGTGTGTTAAGAACCCTACCTGTGTGGTGTTTGTGTGTGTGTTAAGAACCCTACCTGTGTGGTGTTTGTGTGTGTGTTAAGAACCCTACCTGTGTGTGTGTGTGTGTGTTAAAAACCCTACCTGTGTGTTTTGTGTTAAGAACCCTACCTGTGTGTGTGTGTATTAAGAACCCTACCTGTGTGCGTGTATTAAGAACCCTTCCTGTGTGTTAAGAACCCTACATGTGTGGTGTGTGTGTGTTAAGAACCCTACCTGTGTGGTGTTTGTGTGTGTGTTAAGAACCCTACCTGTGTGTTAAAAACCCTACCTGGTTGTGTGTGTTAAGAACCCTACCTGTGGTGTGTGTGTGTGTGTGTGTTAAGAACCCTACCAGTATGGTGTGTGTGTGTGTTAAGAACCCTACCTGTGTATGTGTGTGTGTTAAGAACCCTACCTGTGTGTGTGTGTGTGTGTGTGTGTGTTAAGAACCCTACCTGTGTGGTGTGTGTTAAGAACCCTACCTGTGTGGTGTTTGTGTGTGTGTTAAGAACCCTACCTGTGTGTTAAAAACCCTACCTGGTTGTGTGTGTTAAGAATCCTACCTCTGTGTGTGTGTGTTAAGAACACTACCTGTGTGGTGTGTGTGTTAAAAACCCTACCTGTGTAGTGTGTGTTAAGAACCCTAGCTGTGTGTGTGTGTGTTAAGAACCCTTCCTGTGTGGTGTTTGCGTGTGTGTTAAGAACCCTACCTGTGTGTGTGTGTGTTAAAAACCCTACCTGTGTGTGTGTGTTAAAAACCCTACCTGTGTGTGTTTTGTGTTAAGAACCCTTCCTGTGTGTTAAGAACCCTACCTGTGTGGTGTGTGTGTTAAGAACCCTACCTGTGTGGTGTTTGTGTGTGTGTTAAAAAGCCTACCTGTGTGTGTTTTGTGTTAAGAACCCTACCTGTGTGTGTGTGTATGTTAAGAACCCTTCCTGTGTGTTAAGAACCCTACATGTGTGGTGTGTGTGTTAAGAAACCTACCTGTGTAGTGTGTGTTAAGAACCCTACCTGTGTGGTGTGTGTTAAGAACCCTACCTGTGTGGTGTTTGTGTGTGTGTTAAGAACCCTACCTGTGTGTTAAAAACCCTACCTGGTTGTGTGTGTTAAGAACCCTACCTGTGTGGTGTGTGTGTGTTAAGAACCCTACTTGTGTGGTGTGTGTGTTAAGAACCCTACCTGTGTGTGTGTGTGTGTTAAGAACCCTTCCTGTGTGGTGTGTGTGTGTGTGTTAAAAACCCTACCTGTGTGTGTGTGTGTTAAGAACCCTACCTGTGTGCGTGTGTTAAGAACCCTTCCTGTGTGTTAAGAACCCTACATGTGTGGTGTGTTAAGAACCCTACCTGTGTGGTGTTTGTGTGTGTGTTAAGAACCCTACCTGTGTGTTAAAAACCCTACCTGGTTGTGTGTGTTAAGAACCCTACCTGTGTGGTGTGTGTGTGTGTGTTAAAAACCCTACCTGTGTGTTTTGTGTTAAGAACCCTACCTGTGTGTGTGTATTAAGAACCCTACCTGTGTGCGTGTATTAAGAACCCTTCCTGTGTGTTAAGAACCCTACATGTGTGGTGTGTGTGTGTTAAGAACCCTACCTGTGTGGTGTTTGTGTGTGTGTTAAGAACCCTACCTGTGTGTTAAAAACCCTACCTGGTTGTGTGTGTTAAGAACCCTACCTGTGGTGTGTGTGTGTGTGTGTTAAGAACCCTACCAGTATGGTGTGTGTGTGTGTGTGTTAAGAACCCTACCTGTGTATGTGTGTGTGTTAAGAACCCTACCTGTGTGTGTGTGTGTGTGTGTGTTAAGAACCCTACCTGTGTGTGTGTGTTAAGAACCCTACCTGTGTGGTGTGTGTTAAGAACCCTACCTGTGTGGTGTTTGTGTGTGTGTTAAGAACCCTACCTGTGTGGTGTGTGTGTGTGTGTTAAAAACCCTAACTGTTTGTTTTGTGTTAAGAACCCTACCTGTGTGTGTGTGTGTGTGTTAAGAACCCTACCTGTGTGCGTGTATTAAGAACCCTTCCTGTGTGTTAAGAACCCTACATGTGTGGTGTGTGTGTGTTAAGAACCCTACCTGTGTGTTAAAAACCCTACCTGGTTGTGTGTGTTAAGAACCCTACCTGTGGTGTGTGTGTGTGTGTTAAGAACCCTACCAGTATGGTGTGTGTGTGTGTGTGTTAAGAACCCTACCTGTGTATGTGTGTGTGTTAAGAACCCTACCTGTGTGTGTGTGTGTGTGTGTGTGTGTTAAGAACCCTACCTGTGTGTGTGTGTTAAGAACCCTACCTGTGTGTTAAAAACCCTACCTGGTTGTGTGTGTTAAGAACCCTACCTGTGGTGTGTGTGTGTTAAGAACCCTACCAGTATGGTGTGTGTGTGTGTGTGTGTGTGTTAAGAACCCTACCTGTGTGTGTGTGTTAAGAACCCTACCTGTGTGTGTGTGTTAAAAACCCTACCTGTGTGTGTTAAAAACCCTACCTGTGTGTGTTTTGTGTTAAGAACCCTTCCTGTGTGTTAAGAACCCTACCTGTGTGGTGTGTGTGTTAAGAACCCTACCTGTGTGGTGTTTGTGTGTGTGTTAAAAAGCCTACCTGTGTGTGTTTTGTGTTAAGAACCCTACCTGTGTGTGTGTGTATGTTAAGAACCCTTCCTGTGTGTTAAGAACCCTACATGTGTGGTGTGTGTGTTAAGAAACTTACCTGTGTAGTGTGTGTTAAGAACCCTACCTGTGTGGTGTGTGTTAAGAACCCTACCTGTGTGGTGTTTGTGTGTGTGTTAAGAACCCTACCTGTGTGTTAAAAACCCTACCTGGTTGTGTGTGTTAAGAACCCTACCTGTGTGGTGTGTGTGTGTTAAGAACCCTACTTGTGTGGTGTGTGTGTTAAGAACCCTACCTGTGTGTGTGTGTGTGTTAAGAACCCTTCCTGTGTGGTGTGTGTGTGTGTGTTAAAAACCCTACCTGTGTGTGTGTGTGTGTTAAGAACCCTACCTGTGTGCGTGTGTTAAGAACCCTTCCTGTGTGTTAAGAACCCTACATGTGTGGTGTGTTAAGAACCCTACCTGTGTGTTAAAAACCATACCTGGTTGTGTGTGTTAAGAACCCTACCTGTGTGGTGTGTGTGTGTGTGTTAAAAACCCTACCTGTGTGTTTTGTGTTAAGAACCCTACCTGTGTGTGTGTGTGTATTAAGAACCCTACCTGTGTGCGTGTATTAAGAACCCTTCCTGTGTGTTAAGAACCCTACATGTGTGGTGTGTGTGTGTTAAGAACCCTACCTGTGTGGTGTTTGTGTGTGTGTTAAGAACCCTACCTGTGTGTTAAAAACCCTACCTGGTTGTGTGTGTTAAGAACCCTACCTGTGGTGTGTGTGTGTGTGTGTTAAGAACCCTACCAGTATGGTGTGTGTGTGTGTGTTAAGAACCCTACCTGTGTGTGTGTGTGTGTGTGTGTTAAGAACCCTACCTGTGTGTGTGTGTGTGTGTGTGTTAAGAACCCTACCTGTGTGTGTGTGTTAAGAACCCTACCTGTGTGGTGTGTGTTAAGAACCCTACCTGTGTGGTGTTTGTGTGTGTGTTAAGAACCCTACCTGTGTGGTGTGTGTGTGTGTGTGTTAAAAACCCTACCTGTTTGTTTTGTGTTAAGAACCCTACCTGTGTGTGTGTGTGTTAAGAACCCTACCTGTGTGCGTGTATTAAGAACCCTTCCTGTGTGTTAAGAACCCTACATGTGTGGTGTGTGTGTGTTAAGAACCCTACCTGTGTGGTGTTTGTGTGTGTGTTAAGAACCCTACCTGTGTGTTAAAAACCCTACCTGGTTGTGTGTGTTAAGAACCCTACCTGTGGTGTGTGTGTGTGTGTTAAGAACCCTACCAGTATGGTGTGTGTGTGTGTTAAGAACCCTACCTGTGTATGTGTGTGTGTTAAGAACCCTACCTGTGTGTGTGTGTGTGTGTGTGTGTTAAGAACCCTACCTGTGTGTGTGTGTTAAGAACCCTACCTGTGTGTTAAAAACCCTACCTGGTTGTGTGTGTTAAGAACCCTACCTGTGGTGTGTGTGTGTTAAGAACCCTACCAGTATGGTGTGTGTGTGTGTGTGTGTGTGTTAAGAACCCTACCTGTGTGTGTGTGTTAAGAACCCTACCTGTGTGTGTGTGTTAAGAACCCTACCTGTGTGTGTTAAGAACCCTACCTGTGTGTGTGTGTTAAGAACCCTACCTGTGTGTGTGTTAAGAACCCTACCTGTGTGTGTTAAGAACCCTACCTGTGTGTGTGTGTGTGTGTGTGTTAAGAACCCTACCTGTGTGTGTTAAGAACCCTACCTGTGTGTGTGTGTTAAGAACCCTACCTGTGTGTGTTAAGAACCCTACCTGTGTGTGTGTGTTAAGAACCCTACCTGTGTATGTGTGTGTGTTAAGAACCCTACCTGTGTGTGTGTGTGTGTTAAGAACCCTACCTGTGTGGGGTGTGTGTGTGTGTGTGTGTGTGTGTTAAGAACCCTACTTGTGTGTGTGTGTTAAGAACCCTACCTGTGTATGTGTGTGTGTTAAGAACCCTACCTGTGTATGTGTGTGTGTTAAGAACCCTACCTGTGTGTGTGTGTGTGTTAAGAACCCTACCTGTGTGTGTTAAGAACCCTACCTGTGTGTGTGTGTGTTAAGAACCCTACCTGTGTGGGGTGTGTGTGTTAAGAACCCTACTTGTGTGTGTGTGTGTGTGTGTGTGTTAAGAACCCTTCCTGTGTGGTGTGTGTGTGTGTGTGTTAAGAACCCTACCTGTGTGTGTGTGTTAAGAACCCTACCTGTGTGTTGTGTGTGTGTTAAGAACCCTACCTGTGTGTGTGTTAAAACCCTACCTGTGTGTGTGTTAAGAAGCCTACCTGTGTGGTGTGTGTGTGTGTGTGTGTGTGTGTTAAGAACCCTACCTGTGTGGTGTTTGTGTGTGTGTGTGTTAAGAACCCTACCTGTGTGGTGTTTGTGTGTGTTAAGAACCCTACCTGTGTGTGTGTGTTAAGAACCCTACCTGTGTGCTGTGTGTGTGTCCGTTAAGAATCCTACCCGTGTGTGTGTGTGTGTGTGTGTGTGTGTGTGTGTGTGTGTGTGTGTGTGTGTGTGTGTGTGTGTGTGTGTGTGTGTGTGTGTGTGTTAAGAACCCTACCTGTGTGTGTGTGTTAAGAACACTACCTGTGTGGTGTGTGTGTGTGTGTGTGTGTGTTAAGAACCTTACCTGTGTGTGTGTGTTAAGAACCCTACCTGTGTGGTTTGTGTGTTAAGAACCCTACCTGTGTGTGTGTGTGTTAAGAACCTTACCTGTGTGTGTGTGTGTGTGTGTGTTAAGAACCCTACATTTTAGTCATTTAGCAGACGCTCTTATCCAGAGTGACTTACAGTTAGTGTGTGCATACATTATTTTTTTATTACTGGCCCCCCGGGGGAATCGAACCCACAACCCTGGCGTTGCAAACACCATGCTCTACCAACTGAGCTACATCCCTGCCGGCCATTCCCTCCCCTACCCTGGACGACGCTGGGCCAATTGTGCGCCGCCCCATGGGTCTCCCGGTCACGGCCAGCTACGACAGAGCCTGTGTGTGTGTGTGTGTGTGTGTTAAGAACCCTTCCTGTGTGGTGTGTGTGTGTGTTAAGAACCCTACCTGTGTGTGTTAAGAACCCTACCTGTGTGGTGTGTGTCGGTTTGTTTCAGAGCCTGGACCAGACGCAGGGTCTCCTCTACAGAACGTCCTACTGGGAGGTCATTTAAGATCACCTGTCTCAGAACACCTACACTGTCTATGATGAACAGACCCCTGGAGAGGAGAAGAGAGGAGAGAGTAGAGGAGGAGTGGTAGAGGAGAGGAGAAGGGGAGAGGAGAAGGGTGTGTGTGTGTGAGCCCTACCTGAGTGTGTGTCCCAGGTCCTCCATGTAGACGCCGTAGTCCTTGGCAATCTGGTGTGTGATGTCAGAGAGAAGAGGGATTTTCATTAGTCCAAGCCCACCCTGCTTCCGAGGAGTGTTGATCCTGTTGACATGGAAAATCAATCAATCAATTTGTATTTGTAAAGCGGGGTAAAGGGGTGAGAGGTCAGGGATCAGAGTTCGTATACCAGGCCAGGTGTGTGAACTGGGAGTCTGTAGAGCAGGCGACCACCTCGGCTCCGACGGCTCTGAACTCTTCCACATGCTCACTGAAAGCTATCACCTCAGTGGGACAGACAAACGTACTGCGAGACACACGCATACACACACTTTTACTGAGCTGTATAGGGAATTCTCGGATCATTACTCAACTTTCTTAAATGTTATCTGGGTCTCTGGTCTTGACTGAGATGAGCTGAAAACAGCAGCCCAGTGGTAGACTGAGGTACTCACAAGTCCAGAGGGTAAAAGAGCAGGACCAGGTATCTTCCTCTGTAGTCCAACAGACTGAGCTGTTTCAACTGTCCATCAACTACTGCTGTCCCCACCCAGTCTGGAGCAGGCTTAGAGACTAAGAGAGGTATGAGAGCCGGTAATGAGCTGTAATAATTACTAACACTTTCTAGTTGTACCATCCACTCTCTCTCTCTCTCTCTCTCTCTCTCTCTCTCTCTCTCTCTCTCTCTCTCTCTCTCTCAGTGTACTCATGTAATCATGTGAGGACTAAAAGTGAATAAATACAGCAACATGATGAGCAGGCAGTTGCTTATTATAACATTGCAGTGCACAGGTAAAATAGATATCAGGTAACGCACGTGGTGGGACTCTTTGCCTTGCTCATGTGCAGGGAACAGCCAGGGACAGGTGGGCAATGGACCTTCTTGCTGTCTGTCGCTTCAGCCGAGTTACAGAAGTATAAAATAAGTGGATCAATTGTTAAAAGCGTCCAGGACGTCATCTCCATTTCCCTCTGATGACAAGAACATTCCAGGGTAGTTCGAGTGAAAGCACACAGAGTCAGCAGCTGGACATTATTGCTTTTTCCCATGGTGGCAGAGCAGCGAAAATGTTAGAGCATTTAAGGATACAGCCAGGCAATAAAAAAACTACAACTTCAAGCAGTTTTAGAATAGATCTAGATATTCAACAACAATAATGCGGTTGAACTTTGTGCAGGCCTGCACCTAATCTTTATTATCATAATGTAATTAATTGCCTTCTGTCTTGGCCAACCCCGTGATAGTTTTAGTTGGCCACCCGACCCACCACGGAAGTGTCAGCTGATCTATGTTGTCGACGTTAATCCGTTAGCTAGCTAGGTCGGCTGTTCTGTACTGGTGGTAGAGCGAAGTGTCCAGTAGCATGCAAAATATGTTGACCCTCATCTCAAACGTGTTCCGACTTGGCAACGCCAGCAAGAATGTGGTACGTACTTCTGGCAACATACGTGCTGCTGTCCAAGGTGCTGAAAGCTAGCTAGGTGATTTCGCTATGAGATAGCAAGCTCGCTAACTACATGTGCCAGATGAGAGGTTGCTAGTAGCTTCAGTCCCAGATAGCATTGCTGACCTTGTAGATGTCGGCCCGTTAACATGGTCACTCACAGTCCGAATTGAACAACACAACATCCAAATCATTGTTGTTCAGTGGTTGCATTGATGACAGCCTGTCCATGCATTTATTAGGCCAGATTAAATTTGAACATATATGTGTAGGATGTATCGGTATAACGAGTATTGCAGTATTTTATTTATTTAATATTTATTTCCTATAAGTTGACAATTCTGAAGTACAGGGAAAAGCAGAACAGGTGCAATGGATTTTTTTGGGAAACATATTGAGACCTACTCAATCAAGGTTTTTTCATTATTTTTACTATTTTCTACATTGTAGAATAATAGTGAAGATGTCAATAACTCATATGGACTCATGTAGTAACCCAAAAAGTGTTAAACAAATAGAAATATATTTTATATTTGAGATTCTTCAAAGTAGCCACCCTTTGCCTTGATGACAGCTTTGCACACTCTTGGCAATCTCTCAACCAGCTTCATGAGGTAGTCACCTGGAATGCATTTCAATTAACAGGTGTGCCTTGTTAGAAGTTAATTTGTGGAATTTCTTTCCTTCTTAATGCGTTTGAGCCAATCAGTTGACAAGGTAGGGGTGGTATACAGAAGATAGCCCTATTTGGTAAAAGATCAAGTCCATATTATGGCAAGAACAGCTCAAATAAGCAAAGAGAAACGACAGTCCATCATTACTTTAAGACATGAAGGTCAGTCAATATGGACAATTTCAAGTGCAGTCGCAAAAAGCATCAAGCGTTTGATGAAACTGGCTCTCATGAGGACCGCCACAGGAAAGGAAGACCCAGAGTTACCTTTGCTGCAGAGGATAAGTTCATTAGAGTTACCAGCCTCAGAAATTGCAGCCCAAATAAATGCTTCACAGAGTTCAAGTAACAGACACATCTCAACATCAACTGTTCAGAGGAGACTGCATGAATCAGGCCTTCATGCTTGGGCCAAGAAACACGAGCAATGGACATTAGACCGGTGGAAATCTGTCCTTTGGTCTGGAGTCCAAATTTGAGATTTTTGGTTCCAACCGCGGTGTCTTTGTGAGACGCAGAGTAGGTGAATGGATGATCTCCGCATGTGTGGTTCCCACAGTGAAGCATGGAGGAGGAGGAGATGTGATGGTGTGGGGGTGCTTTGCTGGTGACACTGTCAGTGATTTATTTAGAATTCAAGGCACACTTAACCAGCATGGCTACCACAGCATTCTGCAGCGATACGCCATCCCATTTGGTTTGCGCTTAGTGGGACTATCATTTGATTTTCAACAGAACAATGAGACAACACACCTCCAGGCTGTGTAAGGGCTATTTAACCAAGAAGGAGAGTGATGGAGTGCTGCATCAGATGACCTGGCCTCCACAATCACCCGACCTCAACCCAATTGAGATGGTTTGGGATGAGTTGAACCGCAGAGTGGAGGAAAAGCAGCCAACAAGTGCTCAGCATATGTGGGAACTCCTTCAAGAATGTTGGAAAAGCATTCCAGGTGAAGCTGGTTGAGAGAATGCCAAGAGTGTGCCAAGCTGTCATCAAGGCAAAGGGTGGCGACTTTGAAAATCTAAAATATAATTTGATTTGTTTAACACTTTTTTGGTTACTACATGATTCCATATGTGTTATTTCATAGTTTTGATGTCTTCACTATTATTTTACAATGTAGAAAATAGTAAAAATTAAGAAAAACCCTTGAATGAGTAGGTGTGTCCAAACATTTGACTGTTACTGTATATAAATAGTGGGAAGCACAAATAAAACATTACAAATCACGGCAGCTGAACAGTGTTTCCTGCGACACATTGGTGCGGCTGGCTTCCGGGTTAAGCTGGCAGGTGTTAAGGAACGCGGTTAGGTGGGTCATGTTTCAGAGGACGCATGACTCCGCCTTCACCTCTCCTGAGCCTGTTGGGGAGTTGCAGCGATGAGACGATCGAAAATTGGGGAGAAAAAGGGGGCAAAAATAAATAAAACGGCATGATCATTACATAGGTGCACCTTGTGCTGGGGACAATAAAAGGCCACTCTAAAATGTGCACTTCTGTCACACAACACAATGCCACAGATGTCTCAAGTTTTGAGGGCGCGTGCAATTGGCATGCTGACTGCAGGAATGTCCACCAGAGCTGTTGCCAGATAATTTAATGTTAATTTCTCCAAACAGCCTCACAACCGCAGACCACGTATATGGCGTTATGTGGGCGAGCGGTTTGCTGATGTCAACGTTGTGAACAGAGTGCCCCATGGTGGCGCTGGGGTTATGGTATGGGAAGGCATAAGGTTATGCACAATGAACACAATTGCATTTTATTGAATGCAATTTGAATGCACAGAAATACCGTGACGAGATCCTGAGTCCCATTGTGAGGCCCATTTTTTTTTTTTTACGGTATCTGTGACCAACAGATGCATATCTGTATTCCCAGTCATGTGAAATCCATACATTAGGGCCTAATGAATTTATTTCAATTGACTGATTTCCTCATATTAACTATAACTCAGTACAATCTTTGACATTTTTGTTCAGTATAAAAGCAGATTTACCTAGCTCCGTGGAGACCCTAGGATCCTCAAGAGTTAACCAATCCTGTGAACGGGTTAGGCAACTCAGGTGTCTATACTTCAACAGCAAAGTTAGATAAGACAGAAGTTTCTGAAGTAGGGCCTTGTAAACACAAAGGGAGTAATGTAGAGATCTACAGGTCTTTAGTGAAGTCCAGCCAACCTTTTGATACAAGATGCAGTAATGAGTATCAAAACTGTCACCTGTAACAAAATGAAGGGCACTATGGTAGATGGCATCCAAAGGGTTAAGAGTAGTAGCAGCTGCACTTTGATAAATAATATCACCATAATCTAGAACAGATAAAAAGGTTGACTGAATAATCTGCTTCCTACTGCTTAGAGAAAGGCACAATCTGTAGAAAAGGCCAACTTTAAATCTTAGCTTCTTAACCAGCTCATCTGTACAGTGGGGAGAACAAGTAGACCAGGATCCACACTTAAGCAGACCAGGATCCAATTGGTTGGCCCCTTTGGATTTCTCTTTGTCTATTGATACACTGCCGATTTTGCAGGTTTTCCTACTTACAAAGCATGTAGAGGTCTGTAATTTTTATCATAGGTACACTTCAACTGTGAGAGACGGAATCTAAAACAAAAATCCAGAAAATCACATTGTATGATTTTTAAGTAATTCATTTGCATTTTATTGCATGACTTAAGTATTTGATCACCTACCAACCAGTAAGAATTCCGGCTCTCACAGACCTGTTAGTTTTTCTTTAAGAAGCCCTCCTGTTCTCCACTCATTACCTGTATTAACTGCACCTGTTTGAACTCGTTACCTGTATAAAAGACACCTGTCCACACACTCAATCAAACAGACTCCAACCTCTCCACAATGACCAAGACCAGAGAGCTGTGTAAGGACATCAGGGATACAATTGTAGACCTGCACAAGGCTGGGATGGGCTACAGGACAATAGGCAAGCAGCTTGGTGAGAAGGCAACAACTGTTGGCGCAATTATTAGAAAATGGAAGAAGTTCAAGATGACGGTCAATCATCCTCGGTCTGGGGCTCCATGCAAGATCTCACTTTGTGGGGCATCAATGATCATGAGGAAGGTGAGGGATCAGCCCAGAACTACACGGCAGGACCTGGTCAATGACCTGAAGAGAGCTGGGACCACAGTCTCAAAGAAAACCATTAGTAACACACTACGCCGTCATGGATTAAAATCCTGCAGCGCACGCAAGGTCCCCCTGCTCAAGCCAGCGCATTTCCAGGGCCGTCTGAAGTTTGCCAATGACCATCTGGATGATCCAGAGGAGGAATGGGAGAAGGTCATGTGGTCTGATGAGACAAAAATAGAGCTTTTTGGTCTAAACTCCACTCGCCGTGTTTGGAGGAAGAAGAAGGATGAGTACAATCCCAAGAACACCATCCCAACCGTGAAGCATGGAGGTGGAAACGTCATTCTTTGGGGATGCTTTTCTGCAAAGGGGACAGGACGACTGCACCGTATTGAGGGGAGGATGGATGGGGCCATGTATCGCGAGATCTTGGCCAACAACCTCCTTCCCTCAGTAAGAGCATTGAAGATGGGTCGTGGCTGGGAAACACACAGCCAGGGCAACTAAGGAGTGGCTCCGTAAGAAGCATCTCAAGGTCCTGGAGTGGCCTAGCCAGTCTCCAGACCTGAACCCAATAGAAAATCTTTGGAGGGAGCTGAAAGTCTGTATTGCCCAGCGACAGCCCCGAAACCTGAAGGATCTGGAGAAGGTCTGTATGGAGGAGTGGGCCAAAATCCCTGCTGCAGTGTGTGCATACCTGGTCAAGACCTACAGGAAACATATGATCTCTGTAATTGCAAACAAAGGTTTCTGTACCAAATATTAAGTTCTGCTTTTCTGATGTATCAAATACTTATGTCATGCAATAAAATGCAAATGAATTACTTAAAAATCATACAATGTGATTTTCTGGATTTTTGTTTTAGATTCCGTCTCTCACAGTTGAAGTGTACCTATGATAAAAATTACAGACCTCTACATGCTTTGTAAGTAGGAAAACGTGCAAAATCCGCAGTGTATCAAATACTTGTTCTCCCCACTGTATGTGATTTGAAAACCGAGGGGGTATTCAAGTTTATGAAATTCACATTTGAACTAATAGAGGCATAGGACCGCGGCGGCACTGTTCAGTGGCCATGGTGCTGATTCGGCATTCGCCCTTTTCTAGGCGCTGTCCATGGTGGTTAATGTTTGTACGCAGGGCACAACCATAGAGATCCTATTAAATTACTAGAGGAGCTATGTCATGAACCCTCAAAGTTCCGGAATGGTATGATAATGGCAGCCATTTTGGTCAGGGAGAAATCCAAACCAGACTAAGAATGTCTTAACTCTTTTGTCTTGCCCATTCACCCTCTGAATGGCACACAGACACAATCCATGTCTCAATTGTCTCAAGGCTTAAAAATCCTTCTTTAACCTGCCTCCTCCCCTTCATCTACACTGATTTGAAGTGGATTTAACAAGTGACATCAATAAGGGATCATAGCTTTCATCTGGATTCACCTGGTCAGTCTGTCATAGAAAGAGCAGGTGTTTTCAATGTTTTGTACAGTCAGTATATAAGTAAGGCATGTGATATATCAGAAATTGTGTAATATAATTATTGTCAACCTAAAATATTCTCATATAATAAAAAATACAGTTTATACAGGCTTTATACAAATGTTCTGTATAAATAGCCTCTAAAATATATGTAAACAGACCATAAATGTCTCAATGTTTGTTTTCTTGGAAAGCTGTGAGTGTTATTATATGATACAATATCAGTACTTGTTGCATTTACAACTTGTCTAAGTCCTATCATCTACTGATTTCAGCCAGAGTACGGCTGTGGATTGACTGCATTGTTTGAATGGAATGTTGACATATTGGCTGTTAAATTAAAAAATGTATGGAATCATTCTACAAAAACTGACTGGCTACCTGCACAGTATGTTTATTAGCTAGCTAATCTTCACATTCATTGTTTTACACAATATCTTATCACAGCACTGGCTGACCATGGTTAACCAACTCCCTGACCAAAATGGCTAACCTTTTATACTGTCATAAGAACATTCATGTCCATTGTAGTATTCTAATTTCTAATTCTATGGACACAACAAGGGATTCCCGCATGGGGAATTTACGTTTGCCGCATAGTGGCGCTCTGATGTTGGTACGTAGCATTGACTGTATATGAATGTGCGTAGGCTAGTGATGGTTGGTGCAATTTGTGTACTAATTTCTTGGCCGTCTGCCTCTGGTCTATAGGCTTTCCTCTGTAATGCTCTCTGTGAACTTCAGCACACCCACTCAGCCTCATTCTCTCACCCTGAACTTATCAGCACACCTTTCATGGTTAGAAAGATACTAGTCCCTAGGGGCTATGCGTTTTTGGATAGGTTCCCCTATAGTGTTTTAAAGATTAATTATTTTCGACACCTCTCTTTCTCCTCTCTCTACCTATGACTCCCCTCTCTCTCCCCCTCCCTCTCTCCCCCTCCCTCTCCCCCCTCTCTCCACCCTCTCTCTCCCTGGCTTTCTTGTAGGGAGCCCAAACAGTGTCAGAGGTAAGGAGCTCATAGCGCTGCTGTCCTGTCGGCCTGATCTAGCCTGTAAGACCTTGAACACAACACAGCTCATATAGAGCACAGCCTGTGTGTGTGCTGATAGATGCCCTGCCCTGACTCTCTTTGGTGCGCTGTAGTACGTAGTGAATAATGGGATTGGTAGTGATAATGGTAGTGATAGTGGTATTGGTAGTGGTGGTAGTGATAGTGGTAGTGGTATTGGTAGTGATAATGATATTGGTAGTGGTGATAGTGGTAGTGGTAGTGGCGGTAGCGATAATGGTAGTGGTATTGGTAGTGATAATGATAATGGTAGTGATAATGGTAGTGGTATTGGTAGTGATTGTGGTATTGGTAGTGATAGTGATAGTGGTATTGGTAGGGGTAATGATAATGGTATTGGTAGTGATTGTGGTATTGGTAGTGATAGTGATAGTGGTATTGGTAGGGGTAATGATAATGGTAGTGGTAGTGATTGTGGTATTGGTAGGGGTAGAGGTAGTGATAGTGGTATTGGTAGGGGTAGTGATAATGATAATGGTAGTGATTGTGGTATTGGTAGTGGTAGTGATAATGATAATTGTAGTGGTAGTGGTAGTGGTATTGGTAGTGATTGTGGTATTGGTATTGGTAGTGGTAGTGATAATGATAATGATAGTGGTAGTAATAGTCCTGACTACAGATTAGTCTGCTTTGTCCCAACCCTCTACTCCTCCATATTAGGGCAGAGATCTAGAGTTCAGCTGTCAGACTCCTCTGGATGTGCTCTGGTCTGATTGGGTGGCTCCTCTGTTGCCCAGCTGCTGATTGGCCTGTCCGAACACGTCGATTTAACCTCAACACCCGACCCAGCAACCCCCCGACAACTACCAATACCACCAGTTAGTACCAGAGCACCCAGACCTAGTTAGAGCCAGCCAGTCAGATCCAAACAGAGAAACCTGAACCTCAAACAGCCACGTTCCTTCTGCAGAACCCCCAGTCCTCCTTTCACACTGTGGCCCAGGGCAGGGCTGGATTTAGCCTTTGGGGGTGGGGCCATTGGACTTGTATTTCCTGTGTGTGTGTGTTACTCTCTCTCTGCAGGGGGCCAGGATGGTGGTGTCCACACGCTCCATCGCTGACTTCACCCCACAGGCCAGCTTTCACATCAAGGTGAGTCCACATACACACATGTGCATTTGTTTTGACATTTAATGAATAGACTTCTCCTAGACATGTCTATTCTACACAACACACTTCTATCACACCAACAAGCCCTAGATACAGTATGAAATGGGAACTTCCTCATCAAACTGTTATCTGATTGGTTGGCTGAGCTGCCTGTCTCCCTCCCTTCCCTGTGCTGTCCAATAGAAGTGTGAGCTGCACCGTCTGGAGGAGGGCCCCTCTGAGACGGCGGTGTTGACCAGAGAACAGGGCCTCCAGTACTACAGGACCATGCAGACCATGAGACGCATGGAGCTGAAGGCTGACCAGCTTTACAAGCAGAAGATCATCAGAGGCTTCTGCCACCTCTACGACGGACAGGTCACAACACACACACATAAACACACAGCAAGAGAGACAGGAACACACACACACATAAACACACAGCAAGAGAGACGGGAACACACACACTCCCCTCCTCTCTCCTAGCTGTTGGTTGTGTTACAGGAGGCATGTGCGATGGGCATCGAGGCGGGCATCAACCCAACAGACCACCTGATCACAGCGTACCGTGCCCACGGCTACACCTTCACACGGGGTGTGTCCGTTAGAGAGATCATGGCTGAACTCACAGGTGAGACACACCTAGAAACTGATCGAAGGTCAGATTTGTAATTCCCCTAATGGTTACAGTCAGGATTTAAGGAAGATAAACTGATCATTCTACCTGAAATACATCTCTAATCTCTCTCTCTGTTCTTTCTCTCTCCCTCGCTCTCTCTCTCTTTCTCTCCCTTTCTCTCCCCCATTCTCAGGTCGTAGAGGGGGTGTGGCCAAAGGTAAAGGTGGTTCTATGCACATGTACGCTAAACACTTCTATGGAGGGAATGGAATCGTTGGGGCTCAGGTAACACTCTGAACAGGTCACTCACTCACTCACTCACACACACACACACACACACACCTAGACCGAGAGGGGAAGATGAGACACACACACCCATGCATTCTCGCAGTGTGTGTGTGTGTGTCTACAGGTTCCATTAGGGGCAGGTGTGGCCCTAGCCTGCCAGTACCAGGGCAACAACCAGGTGTGCGTGGCGCTGTACGGAGACGGAGCAGCCAACCAGGTGAGCTCTATCTATCTCACGGTTACAATGAAGTTATTCAATCAGCATCATCATCGTCTCTCCTCTTGTCCAATCAGGGCCAGATCTTTGAGTCGTTCAACATGGCGGCTCTGTGGAAGCTGCCGTGTATCTTCATCTGCGAGAACAACAAGTTCGGCATGGGGACGTCTGTAGAGAGGTCCTCCGCTAGCACTGAGTACTTCAAGAGAGGAGACTATATACCTGGAATCAAGGTAGGACACACACACACAGTCAGTGAGTGTAACTTTGCTATATTGACCCCTATGTCCCTGTGGTGTAGGTGGATGGCATGGACGTGCTGTGTGTGAGGGAGGCCATCAAGTTTGCTGCAGACCACTGCAGAGCCGGGAAGGTGAGCTATGATTGGTTGTAGAGCTGGAGAAGAGTTCTGATTGGTGCAGAGATGAAAAAGTTATAGCTGGTTTAAGAGCTTAAAGAATCACTTTGTCAAAGGGCTGATCATATTCTAGTATCACACCTGTGTCTGTTTCCTGACAGAGGGAGGCTCAGTGACCAGCAGAATAGAGACTCTAGTACAGAGTTGTAACTGGTCCCACACTCCTGGTGTGCTGCAGGGCCAAACAGCATAGATATAGGAAGAAACCTCTGCTCCAATAGAAATCCCTGATCAGGCTATTCAGCAGTGTCATGGTGGGGTTGGCTAGCTTGTTGAGTGTCTTGCTTTTGAAACCTCTCTGGCAGGGTCCTATTGTGATGGAGCTGGAGACCTACCGTTACCATGGACATAGCATGAGCGACCCCGGGGTTAGGTGAGACATGATCTCTGACCCCTGACAATGTGTTTGTCAACTGAACACCCTGTCTCTCTCCGCCCCCTCACTCCTCACCACATCTCCCATCGCTCTCTCTCTCACTCTCTCTATTCTGTTTTTAGCCCCGCCCATTTCCTTGTGTTGCCACTCCCTAGTTTAGCCTGTGGTTGCAGAGCTCGTCCAAAGGCGGCTCAGGGTCAGAGATGGCAAACTGGGCCGCGTCCTCGATCACCTTCCTGCTCTCTACATCTATCTCTACACCTATCTCTACACCTATCTCTACACCTATCTCTACACCTATCTCTACACCTATCTTTACACCTATCTCTACACCTATCTCTAGCAGGGAGGGAGGACACACACACACACACACACACGGTCCAATTAGATTTTAGATTTAGATTTTAGTCATTTAGCAGACGCTCTTATCCAGATCGACTTACAGTTAGTGAGTGCATACAGGTCTCTCTCTCTCTCTCTCTCTCTCTCTCTCTCTCACTCTCTCTTTCTCTCTCTGTTTCTCTCTCTCTGTCTCTCTTTCTTTCTGTCTGTCTTTCTCATCAACCAAGGGCTGGTGCGGAACCTTGCTAATCATGTCTAACTCCTCTTCCTGTGTGTGATGTAACTTCCTGTAGCTACCGTTCACGTGAGGAGATCCAGGAAGTGCGCAGTAAGAGTGACCCCATCACCATGCTGAAGGAACGCATGCTGTCCAACAACATGGCTTGTGTGGAGGAGATCAAGGTACACACACCTTCACCGACACGCATCCACACACACACACACATGCACGCACGCACGCTCACACACACACACGGTCCAATTACTCAAATGATTTCCCTCCTTGCCACCTTCTCTCTGTCCTCCCTCCCTACAGGAGATAGATGTAGAGATCAGGAAGGTGATCGAGGACGCGGCCCAGTTTGCCATCTCTGACCCTGAGCCGCCATTGGACGAGCTCTGCAACCACATCTTTGCCAACGATCTACCCATGGAGGTCCGCGGGACCAACCCCTGGGTCAAACTGAAGTCTGTCAGCTAGACACACACACCTGGACCATCCCCTCCTACCCTCTGCAACACCAACCCCTGGGTCAAACTGAAGTCTGTCAGCTAGACACACACACCTGGACCATCCCCTCCTACCCTCTGCAACACCAACCCCTGGGTCAAACTGAAGTCTGTCAGCTAGACACACACACCTGGACCATCCCCTCCTACCCTCTGCAACACCAACCCCTGGGTCAAACTGAAGTCTGTCAGCTAGACACACACACCTGGACCAAACTACAGTCCAACAGCTACACATCCCCTCCGACCCTCTGCGACACCAATGCCTGGGTGAAAGTCTACTCCTCCTCTCCTCCTTCTCCCTTCTCTCATTCCTTCGTTAGTTGTCTCTAAACGCGCAATATGAGAGGAGGTCATGACCCTGTAGGTCAGTGTTCAGTCTGTAGCAGCATTCCAAACCAGTCTGTCACCTCTGACCCTCTGATGTCACTGGTATTTATTGACAATATGTACTGTAAAGAGTATACTATGTAGTTTTATATTGATGTGTTCTCCTGATACTGAGGGACTGTAGATTGGAGGTGTATGGCTTAGGGCAGGCTGTTGTTCCAGCCTAGCACTAACACACCTGATTCAATCAGTCACCAATACATTCATTAGCTGGAACTAGTGTGTTAATGCTGATACTGACAAAGCTTGCACACCCTAGAACTCTCCAGAACCAGGGTTGGCCACCCCAGACTAAGGGAGTGTGTGTGGGGGTGGTTTTGGGTTAAACCAAGTCCATCTCTGTTTCTAATGCTCCCATCTGTTAATGTATGACCTCTGACCCAGATGTTATTAAAGCACCGTAGCACTCGTTGCACTTTGATAGATAAACTAATGAGACACCAGGCTGCAAGTCATTATTTTATCATAGGAAAAGACAAGCAATGGTAGTTCCTTTCTCTGACCTCCTCCTTTCTCCCTCTCCTTCTTGTCCTCTCTGCCTCCCTCCCTCCCCCCTCTCTCCGTGAGGAGCGGATACCGATCCAGGCCCTGATAAACTGAAGAGGAACATCTGTGAGAACTAAATGAGTGAACGATTATAATACTGTTTGTTGTGATTTGATTGAAGCAATAAAATTGGCTGAGACTGTATGATGTGTTGTTTGTGTCTGATGGGCGGCAGGTAGCTTAGTGGGTAAGAGCGTTGTGCCAGTAACCGAAAGGTCGCTGGTTCAAATCCCCGAGCCAACTAGGTGAAAAATCTGTCGATGTGCCCTTAAGCAAGGCACTTAACCCTAATTGCTCATGTAAGTCGCTCTGGATAAGAGCGTCTGCTAAATGACGTAAAAATAAAATAAAAAATTATGACACTGGAGAGTTCTGTGTGCAGACAGCTAATAATGTACCATACCAGTTAGGTGTTAATTACTTAGATGGAGCCATCTTGCTTCCACCTATCCAGTTCTTTCACTCCATGAATATAATGGTCCTTTCAAGACAACTGGGAACTCTGAAAGAAACTAGGCCAAATCTTCAGGCTAGAAAGATGCCAGAGTTTCCGACTTGGAATTCTGAGTTGGATGACTGTTCAAAACGATTTTCCCAGTCGGAGCTCGGTTTTTTCCCAGAGTTCCCAGTTCTCTTTAATGCACTGAAGTCAGACTTCTGAGATTTCTGAGTTCCCAGTTGTTTTGATCACAGTGTAAGATGTAATCAACCAGCAGATGTCACCACAGTGTTGTACGTCCACCACCAGCTCAGTACAGTAAGTCTATATCTGATAGAAGACCGAGATTAATATTCTGTCACCAAGTTCAGTCTGGCAGTTCAGTATAAATATCTCTGGTGAAGTTGGGCTGTAATGATACTGTTCCTGCCCATCTTCAGTCACACTCACACACCTCTTCAATCACACACACACACACACACATCTTCAGTCACCACACACACACCTCTTTAGTCACAGATAATGGCTCTGTGTCAGTTCATGGTTCTCATTATCCATGGCTCATACAGCAGATAGGCTATACATAGCTCCTAATAAAGCAGTCTCATGCTAATGACCTCCAACATCAAACTTTAACTGGTGAGGAACTATTAATACAGTCAGACAGACACTTCCAAAGTCAAGGGTGGAAATTCACCTGTTAATAATGAGGTAGACTTGGATGGGGTGAATTGTAGCCTATGATAAAGACATGTACAAATTCTTGCTATGATTTGAAAGATTTAGGCCTATCTACTGTATATCATATAATTATAATAGCCCTATCTATATCATAGATCATTTTCAACATACCACCTGCAGCATATTTCACTTCATCTCCTGAATAGCTCAGTGTTGATCAAAGTCATATTCTATGCTGAGAGCTACGGGACTGGAACCGTTTGCCTACAGAGCATCACCTTGACCGAATAATAAAGCCTCTCTTCTCCCCCAGTGTCTCACGTGCCTGGCCTGGCTAGAGCTCACAGCTGGAGAGAACCCCCTCACCCGCCTGTGTCCCGCTTGGATGAGGTGTCCCGTTATAACGGGTTCCCGCCCCCAAATATGACGCATGCGTGACTCTGTAGTCTGACACGCAGGTAAGACGACACCCGGCGCCATATTGGGACAAAACGGAAGTGTGTGTGATAGAGAGAGATAGAGAGAGATAGGAGAGAGAGAGAGAGAGAGAGAGAGAGAGAGAGAGAGAGAGAGAGAGAGAGAATAGCGCAGGCAGTGGAAAAGCCGCACAGTGACACAACAAGGGTGAAAGGGGAGAGAAAGACAATTTTCCGTAAAAGGCGTTACGTAGCCCAGCGAGGTTTTCATGTTTATTCCGCTAGAGAAAGAAGGGGCGGCCCCTGATCAACAAACAACAAACTCTGGCCCTTGTCCTCTCACACGGGGCTAACGGAGGAAATAGCCTACTAGAATAGACCAGAGCTTTAGGCTACTACATTGTAATAGCCTACAGTCCTGTCAGGAGAGAAGCTTTAGCCCGAACTAATAGACTGAACACTACAATAGATCAGAGGAACAGCTCGAGCGCCAAGATAACCCTGGCACAGTTGCCAGATCCCTGGCAGAAGATGGCACTGGGGCACGCGGCAAGCGAGGTGAGTGCGTGTGTGTATATTTTGTTTGTGTGTGTGTTTGTGTGTTTGTGATACTGTTAGAGATAGAGAGAGAGAGAGAGATGTTATTCTGGTATTCCGTTAAACATTTCAATAACCAGAATACTGCCTGTGTGAATCAGTGTTGATGTGAACAGATTAATCTATTGAATCATCACTTTGACTGTCTCTGGGCTGCACTTCATTGATGTAAACAAACGCGTAGCACCCCAGGCCTGAGGCTAAAAGCAGATTTTACGGATAAGTTGCTGAGCCTCGGATAACAGAGAGCGAGAAAGGCGAGGGAGCGGCCACCCAACAGACTGCACGATTCAGGTTGCGGCTTTCAGCGGGCGCGTGTGTGTTTCCTGGATGATGCGGTTATAGCCTGGTTATAGCATGCGTGTTTAAACAGAGGTGTGAATGTCTGAAGACATCCTTTGATGTCATAATTATGCCCTACAGTACTGTACACAGACCCCCTCTCTCTATACCTCCTATATACCACCTCTCTCTCTCCCCCTTTCTCTGTTCTCTATCAGTCAAGCTCCATAACTAGAGGAAAAACATATTCTTGTTAAAATGTGTGTGTGTGTGTGTGTGTTCTCAGTGCTCTGTGGGAGATGAGATGAGGGAAGCTGTCAGACTGTTTCTAGGGCACAACAGAAAAACACAGAACAAAACAGAGAGAAGGTGGTGAAATGGTTCTAAAGAGAACCCAACTCACAATGATTTCCATGTAGCCTATACACTCACTCGCTTACTCACTCACTCACTCGCTTACTCACTCACTCACTCGCTCACTCGCTTTCTCAATCATTCCTACTCACATTAGTAAGTTAACAACAGATGAATATCAGCAGCAGGTAAACTGTTTGGCCCTCAGGCAATACTGGTCCATTAGACAGCCAGCACTGCAGTGTGTCAAGTCATGTTTATTAGTCATATGTACAGGATATGCATGGTGTAATGAAATGCTGACTTGCAGGTTCCCTCTCGATAATGTGATAACAATAAGAAATAATACAATCAAAAAATAAAGCTCAATGAAATTGTGTGTGTGAGAGAGAGAGAGAGGGTGTGAGTGAGAGAGATTTAACCATTTCACGACTGTAAGATGACAGACAGGAAGGCTGTGAGATGACAGACAGGGAGGCTGTGAGCTGACAGACAGGGAGGCTGTGATATGACAGACAGGGAGGCTGTGAGATGACAGACAGGAAGGCTAAGAGATGACAGACAGGGAGGCTGTGAGATGACAGACAGGAAGGCTAAGAGATGACAGACAGGGAGGCTGTGAGATGACAGACAGGAAGGCTAAGAGATGACAGACAGGGAGGCTGTGAGATGACAGACAGTGAGATTACTTTTGTCTGTCATTCACTCTTTCTCTCTCTCCCTCCCTCCCTGTTTCTTTGGGATTCATTACAACTAGCAACACCAGGTAGTTAGCAATTGTGTTGATTTCTTTGGAATAAAAATAAAAACATTATTTTAACTACTGTTGTTGTTAACTAATGGTTGTTTATTGTGTTATTGCAGGATGCCCATCGACATGTTCTGGAGGATTCTATTGGAGAGGATGATTCTATGTCCTGTAACGTAAGTCTACACTCCTTCTCTCTCTCTCTCTCTCTCTCTCTCTCTCTCTCTCTCTCTCTCACTCTCTCTCTCGGTCTCTCGCTCTCTCTCTCTCCCTCTCTCAATTCAATTTCAATTTAAGGGGCTTTATTGGCATGGGAAACACGTGTTTACATTGCCAAAGCAAGTGAAATAGATAATAAACAAAAGTGAAATAAACAATAAAAAATGTACAGTAAAACATTACACTTACAAAAGTTCCAAAATAATAAAGACATTTCAAGTGTCATATTATGTAGATATTCAGTGTTGTAATGATGTGCAAATAGTTAAAGTACAAAAGGGGAAATAAATCAACATAAATATAGCTTATATTTACAATGGTGTTTGTTCTTCACTGGTTGCCCTTTTCTTGTGGCAACAGGTCACAAATCTTGCGGCTGTGATGGCACACTGTGGTATTTCACCCAATCTCTCTCTCTCTCTCTCTCTCTCTCTCTCTCTCTCTCTCTCTCTCTCTCTCTCTCTCTCTCTCTCTCGCTCCATCTCCCTCTCTCCCTCTCTCTCTCCCCCCTCTCTCTCTCCCCCTCTCTCTCCCTCCTCTCTCTCTCTCTCTCTCTCTCTCTCCCTCCTCTCTCTCTCTCTCTCTCTCTCTCTATCTCTCTCTCTCTCTCTCCCTGCCTCTCTCTCCTCTATCTCCCTCGCTCGCTCTCTCTCTCTTCCCCCCTCCTCTTCTTCTCTCTTCCAGCTGTATGTATAGATTTTTAAATGCAGAGGAGATGGCTTATAGATCTGCCATCTGAGAAGAGCTGAGCAGTCATTACTACTGTCCCTAGAGTCAGACACACACACACACACACACACACACACACACACACACACACAATATACTCACGCAAGGGGCATCTTGGTGGGGTTTTCCTATCACTCTGACCACAGCTCTTTCACTCCACCTGCTGTCCACTGAGACAGACTGTGAAACCCTGCCTCGTACACACACACTTTATAAATCAATCGCATCTCAAATATTATTTATTTTACTCTGTGTGTTGTGGTCTGTCTATATGCAGAGTTTTAGAGTGTGTGAGTCTGTGAACAGAGTTTTAGAGGTTGTGAGTCTGTGAACAGAGTTTTAGAGGTTGTGAGTCTGTGAACAGAGTTTTAGAGGTTGTGAGTCTGTGAACAGAGTTTTAGAGGTTGTGAGACTGTGAACATAGTTTTAGAGGTTGTGAGACTGTGAACAGAGTTTTAGAGGTTAACAGAGTTTTAGAGGTTGTGAGACTGTGAACAGAGTTTTAGAGGTTGTGAGACTGTGAACAGAGTTTTAGAGCGTGTGAGACTGTGAACAGAGTTTTAGAGTGTGTGAGTGGCGTACCGGAGTTTACAGCAAGGTCATTTCTACACATTTTGCCATGAGGCTGAGAGAAAAATATTACAGTTTTAAAGCTAAATTCCTGCAATTCTACACATTTCACAACGAGGCTGAGAGAAAATGTAGCAGTGTTAAAGCTCATTTCCTTTAATTCTAAACATTTTAGCCATGGTTTATGACATGTTCATATGCTATCTGGGGAGGGGGTACACTAGTGACTGTAGTAATGGTGATGTATACTATATTATAGTGTGTGTGACTGTGTGTGTGCGTTCGTGCTTGCGCGTATGTGTGAGAGACAGAGAGAGGGATTGGCTGTGGTCCAGCACTCGCTGGCAGATGGTATTTCATCTTCTCAGGCCATCTGGACTGACTTTCTCTGGTGTCTTTAAACCACCCCCCCCGGTCCCATACGTCAAGGCCTGCCATATGTCTGCTCATATCATCACTGCCCTGCGGATGACGCAATGCACTCTCTCGCTGTCTATATTCTTTTTTGTTGGAGATTTCATTGTGCAACACTATACTGAGAGAGAGAGAGAGAGAGAGAGAGAGATGGAGATAGAGGGGGAGAGGGAAAGAGGAAGAGATGGAGAAGGGGGGGTGGTAAAGGGAGAGATAGCTAGGGAGGAGGCCATATTGATTAATAGAGAGACGGAAAGGGTGAGGTAAAGCTAAAGAGAGAGACAGGGAGGGAGAGAGAGAGAGATCTCCCCCGTCTGGTCGCTGTCAGGATGATGGTACAGTCCTCTGAATGGCAGTGTCACTGGACTAGCTCATTGGCCCCCTTGGGTGAGTGTAGGTCTTTAAGTGTGTGTATTGGTGTGTATGTTGGTCCGTACACTCTGGGACGGTGCTGGTATTGGGCCCTTTAAGACAGTGAAGCATTGTGGGATTGTTATTGTGAGGTCACACAGTGATGATGCAATCTCTGTATCTGGCGCCACGCTTCCTGAACGGAACACTCTCTAGGAACAATGACATCACGCACGCACACACACACACACACACACACACACACACACACAACCGTGGTCAGAGGAGTTGTCCAGGAGTTTCCCTCGGACACTATCACTCGAGAGAAGAGGGAGTGAGATGAAAGAGATAGAGAGAGGGGAGAAAGAGAGGGAGGAGAGTTATGAGAGAGCGACAGGAAGCGATGCAGGGGACAGAGGAGAGGAGAGGGAGGAGAGTTATGAGAGAGAGACAGGAAGTGATGCAGGGGAAGAGGAGAGGAGAGGGAGGAGAGTTATGAGAGAGAGACAGGAAGCGATGCAGGGGAAGAGGAGAGGAGAGGGAGGAGAGTTATGAGAGAGAGACAGGAAGTGATGCAGGGGAAGAGGAGAGGAGAGGGAGGAGAGTTATGAGAGAGAGACAGGAAGCGATGCAGGGGAAGAGGAGAGGAGAGGGAGGAGAGTTATGAGAGAGAGACACGAAGCGATGCAGGGACAGAGGGGAGGAGAGTTATGAGAGAGAGACAGGAAGCGATGCAAGGAAAGAGGAGAGGAGAGGGAGGAGAGTTATGAGAGAGAGACAGGAAGCGATGCAAGGAAAGAGGAGAGGAGAGGGAGGAGAGTTATGAGAGAGAGACAGGAAGCGATGCAAGGAAAGAGGAGAGGAGAGGGAGGAGAGTTATGAGAGAGAGACAGGAAGCGATGCAGGTGACAGAGGAGAGGGAGGAGAGTTATGAGAGAGAGACGGGAAGCGATGCAGGGACAGAGGAGAGGAGAGGGAGGAGAGTTATGAGAGAGAGACAGGAAGCGATGCAAGGAAAGAGGAGAGGAGAGGGAGGAGAGTTATGAGAGAGAGACAGGAAGCGATGCAAGGGAGGAGGAGAGGAGAGGGAGGAGAGTTATGAGAGAGAGACAGGAAGTGATGCAGGGGCAGAGGAGAGGAGAGGGAGGAGAGTTATGAGAGAGAGACAGGAAGCGATGCAAGGAAAGAGGAGAGGAGAGGGAGGAGAGTTATGAGAGAGAGACAGGAAGCGATGCAAGGAAAGAGGAGAGGAGAGGGAGGAGAGTTATGAGAGAGAGACAGGAAGCGATGCAGGTGACAGAGGAGAGGGAGGAGAGTTATGAGAGAGAGACGGGAAGCGATGCAGGGATAGAGGAGAGGAGAGGGATGAGAGTTATGAGAGAGAGACAGGAAGCGATGCAGGGGGCAGAGGAGAGGAGAGGGAGGAGAGTTATGAGAGAGAGACAGGAAGCGATGCAGGTGCAGAGGAGAGGAGAGGGAGGAGAGTTATGAGAGAGAGACAGGAAGCGATGCAGGGGAAGAGGAGAGGAGAGAGAGGAGAGTTATGATAGAGAGACAGGAAGCGATGCAGGGGCAGAGGAGAGGAGAGGGAGGAGAGTTATGAGAGAGAAACAGGAAGCGATGCAGGGGAAGAGGAGAGTAGAGGGAGGAGAGTTATGATAGAGAGACAGGAAGCGATGCAGGGGGAGAGGAGAGGAGAGGGAGGAGAGTTATGTCCCCCAGAGCCCCACCCTGGGATCCCCCTGTCCCCCAGAGCCCCACCCTGGGATCCCCCTGTCTCCCAGAGCCAAATATCTACTGAACCAAACAGAGCCCCTCCCAGGGATCCTCCTGTCCCCCAGAGCCCCACCCTTGGATCCCCCTGTCCCACAGAGCCCCACCCTTGGATCCCCCTGTCCCCCAGAACCTCACCCTGGGATCCTCCTGTCCCCCAGAGCCAAATATCTACTGAACCAAACAGAGCCCCTCCCAGGGATCCTCCTGTCCCACAGAGCCCCACCCTTGGATCCCCCTGTCCCCCAGAGCCCCACCCTTGGATCCCCCTGTCCCCCAGAACCTCACCCTGGGATCCCCCAGAGCCCCACCCTTGGATCCCCCTGTCCCCCAGAACCTCACCCTGGGATCCCCCAGAGCCCCACCCAGGGATGCCCCTGTCCCCCAGAACCTCCCCCTGACCCTTTCCACAGAGGGTTCTGCATGGAACCCAAAAGGGTTCTACCTGGAACGAAAAAGGGCTCTATCTTTCGAAGAGTGTACTGAACCACTCCATCTGAATCAACATGACCTTGTCACAGTCACATTCTGGGCCTGTAAAGGAATTAGAGGAATTAATATCAAATCCCCCAAGAAATGCTATTTTTACCATTCATTTTTTCTATTGGGCACAACATAATCTGAAACACAACCAAAACAAACTGCAAACGCATCCAACAAGTTTGTAGAGTCACAAGCTTGATGTAGTCATTGTGTACTAGGAATATGGGACCAAATACTAAACTTTTGACTAAATGTACTACACCATAAGTGAATTTGTCCAAATACTTATGACACCTTCAAATGAGGGGACTAGATACATAAAGTGCATTCATTTCTAAACGGTAAAAAAGATATGTATGGAGAAAAAAAACTCATAAAAGGTTAAATTCTGTACTGTTGTCTCATATAAAACAAATTAAAAGTTTTAGCTTCACCATACAAATAAATAGGTAGGGGAGTGCACTTATGATCTAAAGGGCAACACTGATCCCAGCAGCACCCCTGCTCTAAGATGGACCATGTTCCCATTCAAATTCTGCTTTTGTTTTCCTCAAACCAGATAATTGATAGTTATGATTGTCTTAAATCTAATGACAACAGACATCCCCCTGTCACCACATCAGGGAGAAAGTGGGAGTATCAGAATTAGGCTGTAGATTTAAGACACACATACACACACACACACAGCAGTGTGTGGTGTGTGTGTGGTGTGTGTGTGTGTGTGTGTGGTGTGTGTGTGTGGTGTGTGTGTGGTGTGTGTGTGTGGTGTGTGTGTGTGGTGTGGTGTGTGTGTGGTGTGTGTTTGTCTTTAGACTCCTATGTGTTCCTCTCTCTGTCCGGTTTCGAACTCAGTGGCCCCTGAATGCGTGTGTTTCTCTCCGTCTTCTGTGTGTGTGTGTGTGTGTGATTATGAGGCTTGCTCTGTAGTTGGCAACAGATAAAGTGAAGCGGTGAGATTTCTGTAACGAGAGAGAGAGAGAAAGAGAGAGAGGGAGAGAGAGAGAGAGAGAGAGAGAGAGAGAGAGAGAGAGAGAGAGAGATCAGACTGTCAAGACTAAGTAGAAAAGAGCCAGTGTACAGACAGACTGTGGGGTTCCTCCTCTTCTCTCTATCTCTCTCTGCTCCTCCTCCTCAATACGTAATAATATCTCTCTTTCTCGCCCTCTCTCTCTGCACTTTGGATTGGTTGTTAGTTAACCTATCACTGTCTGTAGCTACCAGCTCTCACAGTCTCACGTCAGAATTAGACGTTCATCCATTTTTTTCAAACATCAAATTTCTAAGTTGTTCCAAAAGTCAAATTTCTAAGTGTTTAAGGTTAAGTTTAGGCATTAACTCCGCATTTTTAAGGTTAGGGTTACGTTCAGGCATTAATTCCAAATTCTTAAGGTAAGGGTTAAGGTATGGGATAGGCTTAAAACAAAAATATCCAAAACAACTTTCTATCGCTGGAATCCAACTTGCAATCTTTGGAATCAGAGGCAGATGCTTGAGGCAGATGCTTAAGCCAATCCACCATCCCGGTCCACAACACCCTAGCAAAACTGAAACCTACTTGAAGTTAACAGCGCTCACTGTTGCCCCTAGTGGTCGGTTTCCACGTCCTCTCCCGACGTCCTCATACTCGACGTCGAATACTGACTTGTATCACGGGTGACCTGGCTGCTCTGTAGAGTGCCTCATGGACAGTTACCTAAGGACAGTGTGTGTGTGTGTTTGTGTGTGTGTGTTTATATGTGTCTCTGTGTGTGTGTGTGTGTGTGTTATCTGAGACAGTGTTCTAAGGTCTAGCGGATGTGTTATATGCTGCTAACCTGACAATACCCAAGTTCGCGCCTCAATCAGCCCTCTGGGTACTCTCTTGTATGTGCACTCTTAATTTGGTTGCATAAGTGGTTTAGGGACACAGATTGCCTGGAATTCCTCTCTCACAATCCATGGAAGCCACCGTCACACAGAGACTTAGAGCCTAATACACGCACACACACACGCGCGCACACACACGCGCACACACACACAGACATGGAGGCTTAACACACACAGACCAGCCCCAGCACTATTAATACTATAGTCTTAATGTAGTGCTATGTTTATCAGTCTATTCATCTACACACTGTATTCACTAGAATTACTAGTCTGTAGGATCTTTACTGGTCTTAGTCTCACTGTTCAAGTGAAGAAAGTGTGGTTTAGAACTAGTAGAGGTCTGTCCTCCCAGAGGAACCTCAGGACACATTGTTCTTGTTGTGTGGGGACAATTAGTGCGGTTGTGCTCATGGGGAAGGTGATAGGCCTGGCACAACAGCTGCCTGTAATCCCAGCTACGCTCTCATATCCTGAGACACGCTTGTGTGTGTGTGTGTGTGTGTGTGTGTGTGCATTCTTCACAGTACGTGTGTGTGTGGATCTCCAGATCACATGATGGAAACTAAGGGTAGGAGGTTAAGGAGGGGTTTAGGGGGGATCCCAGTTTGGATCTCTGGTGTTCCCCCTGACTGAGTCACAAACACACACACACACACCTCCCCTCACACACACTCCAACATGCTCTTAAACTTTCACTCACTCTACCTCTCTCACACACACATGTGTAGCTATCCAGAGGACAGTGTGTGGTTAGGTATGACTGAGGCCAAAGCAGTGTGTGTGTCTCTGGGTGTTTTAACTAGAGGGCTGAGGAGCAGACTCAAGGCTCTAGGATGTCTACTGATCCAAAACTTTACCGGAGACCTTACCAGGAGCTGCACCGGAAATTCTACCAGGAAGGAGCGGGACCGGGGCCTGTTTACTAGGGCAGGATGGGGCTGTTCCGACCCCCAGGGGGCTGTGAGTACGGGACTGTATGTGTATAGCAACGCTAAGCTGGAGTGTGTGTGTCGGGTTACCCCTGTCTGTCCTAGAGCTGACGTGGACTAAAACTTGCCTCGGGTGTTTGTCTGTGTTTCTTTCAGAATTGTCTGTGGATAATTCAATGGAAGATAGAGAACATTCCAGTTAACATTGTTCTCTTTCAGAATTGGCTGTGGATAATTCCATGGAAGATGGAGAACATTCCAGCCAACATTATTCTCTTGTGTGATGCTGTTCTTTTCTCTGTAGTTCTTTTCTCTCAGATTCTTTCTACAGGCTTCTGTTGCTCATCACAGTGACGCTTGATTAGATCTGAACACTTAATTAGTTTAATTGACGTCATTAAATGAATTGGCCCACACAGCTACAGTGGGATTGAGTTATAGTGATCTGGGATGGATGGAATACACTCTCTCTTTAGTTTAATGACACACACGTGCGCACGCATGGACACAAGCACACACACACTATTTGTGGTGGCATGGAACACTAATGGTGTGGTTGTATAAGAGAAGAGGGTGTGTGTATGTGTGTCTGTGTGTGTGTGTGTGTGTGTGTTTGTGTGAGTGCAGGTGTTGTACAGTTTTAATCCTGTGATTAAGAGGTGCCGCATGAGCATCCTGTCGCCCCTCTCTGATCCTCCATCTGCGGTGTGATCACACACACACACAATGAAATACCTCATGGTTCAAACAGACTGAAATATCTCAACACCTATGTGTGTCCAGACCTCAGTATTTCCACAACTGAAACTTCCTACCAGCTCTCATAGTCTCACGTCAGAATTAGACGTTCATCCATGTTTCTTTAAGGTTAAGTTCAGGCATTTACTCCAAATTCGTAAGGTTAGGCATTAACTCCGAATGGTTAAGGTAATGGTTATGGTTTGGGATAGGCTTAAAACAAAAATGTATATCGCTGGATTTGAACTTGCAACCTTTAGAATCAGAGGCAGATGCTTACGCCTATATGCCATCCCCGTCTACAACACCTACTTGAAGGTAACAGCGCTCACTGTTGCCCCTAGGGGCCGGTTTCCACGTCGTCTCCAGACGTCCTTAGACATGGATGGACGTCAAATACTGACTTGTATGACGGGTGGCCTGGCTGGAAACGTTCCCTGCTACAGAACCAGCTCAGTGACCATATGAGTTGATACTCATCACGTAAACATAGCTACACTAGCAAGACAATATATATATATATATATATATATATCTATGTATATGACAAGGTCTATACAGATGTCCATTTGGGTGCTATAATATACATAATGTGTGTTGAAGATGTTCATATAAGTGTTATACATGTTCATATGAGTGTTATGTATGTTCATATGAGTGTTATGTATGTTCATATGAGCAATGTTCCCTCTAAGCTGCGCGCGTGTATCCCCGAGACTGCCCCGGGATTGAGCTTCACTCATCTTTCTGGAGCAGTGGTCACCAACCGGTGAACAAAGCTACAGCAAAGTTGATACTGTGAGATTTCAGAACGTTTAAAACCATGACTAGAGAGAGACTGTAAACGAATACAGCAAAGAGATGCTGTTTTTATGAGTGAGTTCATGTTTAAGTTCTTACTCAGCACTGTCAACACTTTGTATTCAACACTTTTATAAGCCATAAAATGTGCGTATAACTTACTGCACAAACCTCAATTCTACAGTGCTGTTTTTAATTGGTTAATGTTGCATAGGCTTACGTTTTGTAAGTCATGTTAAAACAAAATCTAAGCGGTAGATCTCAGCTTGCATTTTTGACTCAAGTTGATCTTGATTCAGAAAAGGTTGGTTACAACTGTTCTAGAGTTTTCCCTGTTGACACTATCAACCTTTCCCTTTAATGTGGCAATTATGATCGAATGAACGCAATATTATCCACTTTCAATGCAACATACCGAAACAAAACTAACTATGCAAGAGATTTTGTTGTAGGCAGAACGCATCGGAGTAGGATTCTATTGCATTGACATGCACTACTCAGCCCATACTCTACACAGACCGGTGCGGCATAAACAATCAGAGCTGCAGTAGGCCTATATGCAAATAGACCATTGCCGTATATGGATCTGTGCCATTTACTTTGAACTGGACTGTGTTTACAGCATGAGCGGTCATGAGTAGATTCGCTTGTTTTGAGATCAAAGCGAGAGCTGCATGTAGCAACGTATACACATTTTGTTCATATCCTTTACTTGTTAGTGAGTAATTAGCCCAGTTATAGATCATTTGCAGTCAGCAATAGAGGAGTGATTGCTTCCTACAAGAGCACAAAATGTGTACATTTCTAGGCATCTTTGAAAAGCGAGTCAGGTAAAGAGCTTTTTTTTCTTTTCTTGAAGGGGCAGTGTTATATTTTGAGACAGGCTTGAATAAGCTAAGGAGCCAATAGGCAGAGGGTAGCATAATGTCTGATTCTCTCTGATAATGGTATGGGAATAATAATGCATGCAGACCGGAACGCTACCATTTGTTTCTTGCATCAAACAACACATTTTCAGTCACCTCCTTGTCTGAAGGACAAGGTGATAAACAGGTTAATGTCAAGCCCTGCATGTTTTTTTGTCAAAGGTCTCATGGAATGTTGGTCTACATTGAACACCACACATTGGCTGCTACTGTAGGCGGAATGATAGAACAGCTATTTCCATTATAAAATGTTATGGGATGCATTTTCTCCATTGTTTTTGATGGTAGGCCACTCTGGTAGGCCTACATTATGATCAAATAGCCACAGTAGCCTACTTGACCACTGTTAAATCTGTAACTTAAAGCGGGTACAGCCTCAGTGTTCACAGTAAATGCGCGCTGGAAGTTGCACAGAATGTTCACAACGTTCAAGTTTGCGCTCAGCAGACCTGAAATTTGCTCAGTGCCGAAAACAATTTGAGGGAACATTGCATATGAGCGTTATAAAGCCTTCTAGCTGTATATGAGCGCCATCCTGTTAGTGAGATCTGGAGATGTGGACACATTTGCATACAGAGGTGTGAAATTCCATATTTGGGCGTTGATGACATGAGCTGTGAAACAGGAGGGGGCGGGGGGAATGGAGGTGGGGGCAGCAGAGGGAATGGAGGTGGGGGCAGCAGAGGGAATGGAGGTGGGGGCAGCAGAGGGAATGGAGGTGGGGGCAGCAGAGGGAATGGAGGTGGGGGCAGCAGAGGGAATGGAGGTGGGGGCAGCAGAGGGAATGGAGGTGGGGGCAGCAGAGGGATAGGGTGGAGAGTGACCGCATATCTTTCCTACTGTTGGTGTGTCACTCTTCCTCCTCTTTCTCTCTCTCTCTCTCTCTCTCTCTCTCTCTCTCTCTCTCTCTCTCTCTCTCTCTCTCTCTCTCTCTCTCTCTCTCTCTCTCTCTCTCTCTCTCTCGCGCTTTTCAGAGAGAGATTAAGGTGATATAGAATGAGTGATGGGGAGGTATGAATGAGTGATGAAAAATGTACACACGCACACGTATGCACGCACGCACACACAACGCAGTGTGAAGTCATTGGTTACTCTGAGGTAGCAGGAGGATTGGGGACGGCACGTTGGCAACTGCAAGGCTAGCTGTCCATCGTTTGCTCACTGTGTGTCTAAGTTGTATTTGGAGTGTGTTGTGTGTGTAGAAATGTATGTGTGTGTATCTGTCCAACAGGAGGATGAGAGTGTCAATGAGATCAACATCACCAACCTTACGAAGGAGGGGTCAGAGAAGGGTGACCCTCGACAGTTCGAGCTCCGCAAGGTCCTAGGACAAGGCTCCTTTGGAAAGGTGTGTGTGTCTGTGTGTCTGGCTGTGTCTGTGTGTGTGTGTCTGGCTGTGTGTGTGTGTGTGTGTCTGCCTGTATGTGTGTGTGTCTGGCTGTGTGTGTGTGCCTGTGTGTGTGTGTGTGTTTCTGGCTGTGTGTATGTGTGTGTCTGCGTGTGTGTGTGTCTGCCTGTTTGTGTGTCTGTGTCTGCCTGTGTGTGTGTGTGTGTCTGTGTCTGTGTGTGTCTGCCTGTATGTGTGTGTGTGTGTCTGCCTGTATGTGTGTGTATGTGCGTGTGTGTCTGCCTGTGTGTGTGTGTGTGTGTGTCTGCCTGTGTGTGTTTGATTCCATTGATGTTTCTATTACTTATCCTTATGACAGAGAGTTGCTATAGCAACCACATGGTAAGGGCCCTTCACACCTTGTCATCTTTTTGAATGAACGATTGTGTGGATGTGTGTGTTGTCGTTCATCATTCATATTTTTCCCCCACATATTTTCTCCTATCTGTGTGTGTGCATGCGCGCACGTGTGTGTGTGTGTGCAGGTGTTCCTGGTCAAGAAGACTACAGGTCCAGATGCAGAACAGCTCTACGCCATGAAGGTTCTGAAGAAAGCCACACTGAAAGGTAACGAGGGATGGAGAGGGAGGTAGAGGAGAGGTGATTTCAGAGCAGAGGAAGTACATTTTTCTTTCCTGGAATCATGTCAGTGTGACATACTATCAGGACTTCACATTAGAATGGCAAGCCACAGCACTCTCTACAGGGTTGGGTGTTGAAGTAGTGGAAAGTTCCATCATTCATTTGAAGTTGAGGGCAGCAGCGTCTCCCCAAAAGTGCTGTGGTGTAAATCCCCATTGCCATGAACCTCTAGGCTCTCCCCCCCTATTGGAAAACAATGGCTTGCCTTAAATGTGAAATCCCCGTTTGTTGGAAATGGGACACGCCAACAGACTGCTTTATCTCAGAGAGACTACCATCACCATCTGCTGGCCACACACCTCATATTCACCTACAGTGGAGGGATTCTGCTCTCTCTCTCTCTCTCTCTCTCTCTCTCTTTCTCTCATTCGCTCTCTCTCTCTTTCTTTCTCTCTCTCTCTCTCTCTCTCTCTCTCTCTCTCTCTCTCTCTCTCTCTCTCTCTCTCTCTCTCTCTCTCTCTCTCTCTCTCTCTCTCTCTCTCTCTCTCTCTCTCTCTCTCTCTCTCTCTCTCTCTCTCTCTCTCTCTCTCTCTCTCTCTCTCTCTCTCTCTCTCTCTCTCTCTCTCTCTCTCTCTCTTTCTCACTCTGTTGGAGCAGGCCCCTCCTCCTCTCTTGTTGAGTTTTATTTTATTTCCCTCCTTTATTCAATTGCTCATCCATTGCCATCTGGGAGCCACTTTCATGCCAAGAGAGAGAGAGAGAGTGAGAGGGAAAGGGAGAGAGAAAGATAGAGAGAGAGAGGGGGATCGGTAGAGGGGAATATAGATGGGGTGGGAGGGAGAGCTACGTAAGCTAAATGGATGTTGGCAAGCGGAGATAATGCCTTTGAGTCTGTTTGTTCCAAGATGTATGTGTACTCTGTATGTTTTAATAGTGTGTGTTGTGTGTGTGTGTGTTTGTGTGTGTGTTGCAGTGCGTGACAGGGTGAGGACTAAGATGGAGAGAGACATTCTGGTGGAGGTCAACCATCCCTTCATTGTTAAACTGCACTATGGTGAGTTAGCCAATCACAGCTCAGTACTACAGTTAGTTAATCACAACATCAGTCCCCTGGTAACCAATCAGATGTCTCTCCTCAGCATTCCAAACAGAAGGGAAACTCTACCTCATCCTGGACTTCCTACGAGGAGGAGACCTCTTCACACGACTGTCTAAAGAGGTGATGGCACGTGTGTGTCTGTGTGTGTGTGTGTTGGTGTGTCTGTGTGTGTGTGTGTGTTGGTGTGTCTGTGTGTGTGTGTGTTGGTGTGGCGTGTGTGTGTGTGTGTTGGTGTGGCGTGTGTGTGTGTGTGTTGGTGTGGCGTGTGTGTGTGTGTGTTGGTGTGGCGTGTGTGTGTGTGTGTTGGTGTGGCGTGTGTGTGTCTCACCTTCCCCTCTCCTCTGTGCGTGTAGGTGATGTTCACAGAGGAGGATGTGAAGTTCTACCTGGCAGAGTTGGCTCTGGCCCTGGACCACCTCCACAGCCTGGGCATCATCTACAGAGACCTCAAACCAGAGAAGTACATTCACACATGTACACACATGCTGCATGTACACACACATACACACACACACACACACACGTGTTTAGTACCTTTGTCTAAAGATACATTTCTGTCTTTTCAGCATTCTGCTAGACGAGGAGGGACACATTAAGCTGACGGGTGAGTAATATCAGACCTGTGTGTTTTGTTTATCTGTTTGACTGTGTGTGAGAGTGTATATATCATGTGTGTTTTCTCGCTGAAGACGGTATGAGTCCTGAGAACAAGGCTCACTCGTGTGTTTATGCGTGTGCATGTGTGTGTGTAACGCCAGGGTTGTGGGTTCGATTCCCACGGGAGGCCAGTATGAAAATGTATGCACTCACTAACTGTAAGTCGCTCTGGATAAGAGCGTCTGCTAAATGACTAAAGTGTAAAGTGTGTGTAGACTTCGGCCTCAGTAAGGAGTCTATAGACCATGAGAACAAGGCTTACTGCTCTCTCTGTGTGTTTGTGTGTGTGTGTAGACTTCGGCCTCAGTAAGGAGTCTATAGATCATGAGGATAAGGCTTACTGCTCTCTCTGTGTGTGTGTGTGTGTGTAGACTTCGGCCTCAGTAAGGAGTCTATAGACCATGAGAACAAGGCTTACTGCTCTCTCTCTGTGTGTGTGTGTGTGTGTGTAGACTTCGGCCTCAGTAAGGAGTCTATAGACCATGAGGACAAGGCTTACTGCTCTCTCTGTGTGTTTGTGTGTGTGTGTAGACTTCGGCCTCAGTAAGGAGTCTATAGACCATGAGGATAAGGCCTACTGCTCTCTCTGTGTGTGTGTGTGTGTGTAGACTTCGGCCTCAGTAAGGAGTCTATAGACCATGAGGATAAGGCCTACTGCTCTCTCTGTGTGTGTGTGTGTGTAGACTTCGGCCTCAGTAAGGAGTCTATAGACCATGAGGATAAGGCCTACTGCTCTCTCTGTGTGTGTGTGTGTGTGTAGACTTCGGCCTCAGTAAGGAGTCTATAGACCATGAGGACAAGGCTTACTGCTCTCTCTGTGTGTGTGTGTGTGTGTAGACTTCGGCCTCAGTAAGGAGTCTATAGATCATGAGGATAAGGCCTACTGCTCTCTCTGTGTGTGTGTGTGTGTGTAGACTTCGGCCTCAGTAAGGAGTCTATAGACCATGAGGATAAGGCCTACTGCTCTCTCTGTGTGTGTGTGTGTGTGTAGACTTCGGCCTCAGTAAGGAGTCTATAGACCATGAGGATAAGGCCTACTGCTCTCTCTGTGTGTGTGTGTGTGTGTAGACTTCGGCCTCAGTAAGGAGTCTATAGACCATGAGGATAAGGCCTATTCGTTCTGCGGGACGGTGGAGTACATGGCTCCGGAGGTAGTCAACAGGAGAGGCCACACCACCAGCGCTGATTGGTGGTCCTACGGCGTGCTCATGGTGAGAGGGGCGGGGCCACACACCTTATATGATTTATTTACCTGTTCCTTATTTGTGTTGTTACAGGTTGTAGTTAGTTTGTAGTTAGGTAGGAGTTAGGTAGTAGTTACGTTGTAGTTAGGCTGTAGTTACGTTGTAGTTAGGTTGTAGTTAGGTTGTAGTTACATTGTAGTTACATTGTAGTTGCGTTGTAGTTCGGTAGTAGTTACATTGTAGTTACGTTGTAGTTAGGTAGTAGTTAGGTTGGTTGGTCGGATGTGTGAAACTCTTTTTATCTTCATCCTCTCCCAGTTTGAGATGCTGACCGGAACGCTCCCATTCCACGGGAAAGACCGCAAGGACACCATGACCATGATCCTCAAGTGAGTCTCTTCGACCAGGTCGACCACTTTACTTATTTTATTTTTATTTTTATTAATTTTTTTAGGGGGTAGATCAGCTTTAATATTGCAGATAGATTGTAACTTCCATCAATGTAATTGTCTGCATCACTTCCAATCCCCCATATGTTTTTGTTTTTTTCTCGCATATATATATATATATATACATACATACACATACATACATATACGCATATACATACATATATATATATATATATATATATATATATATATATATATATATATATATATATATACATACATATCCTTTAAAAATATATATATTTCCCTTTATTACTTTCCAACCCCACCATCCCCTCCCTAATGGGGGAGTAAACTAGTGAACAACAATGCTTAGGCCTCTACTTCATGCTTATACATACTATATACATTTTATGGACAAAGTCAATAATTATATTTTGTTTGTTTTTACTCCTGAACTTCCTCCGATCATTTTCATGATGTCCATCTGGTATGCTTCTATATGCCATATCTTTCTAACTGTGCTCTTTCACAAAAGCTCACAATATATAACCTATATACTTATTATGGACTCAGCATGTCTTACACTAGTTATCTTGTTGTTATTAGTTGTTGTTATTAGTCCCATCCTTCAGCTCCATTCAACACCTCCCATCTATCTCTTAACACCATCCTGGGGCGGCAGGTAGCTTAGTGGTTAAGAGCGTTGTGCCAGTAACCAAAAGGTCGCTGGTTCTAATCGCCGAGCCGACATCTGTCGATGTGCCCTTGAGCAAGGCACTTAACCCTAATTGCTCCTGTAAGTCGCTCTGGATAAGAGCGTCTGCTAAATGACCAATTTTTTTATATTTTTTTATATAGGATTTCTATTTGCCATATATATTTCAACTGTACTGTGATGTCTTACAAAAGTTCTGAACCTTTCTATTCTCATTGTTTCTACAGTTTGTGAATTGAAAATAAACATCTTTGCTAAAAGTATTATTATATTATTGATCGATTGACTATGACTTTTCAGATCACCCAGTAGTGCTATCTGCAGGGTCAGCTCCATGCAAATATTGCAATCCTTCAGCCATTCCTGGACCTGTGTCCAGAAACAAGCTACAAATGGACAGTACCAAAACAAATGATCTAATGATTATGTCTCTTCACAGCCAAATCTGCAGAGCTGGGAAGACTGTATCCCCCATACAAATAACATTCTATTGGTAGCAAGAATTTTATATAATAATTTAAATTGAAAAATTATACGTTTTGAATCCGGCGTCGTTTTGCGTATCAGTTCATAAACACTATGCCATGGAATCGGTACATCAAAAATCTCTTCCCAACTATGTTGCAATCTATATGGGACGGCTGTCAATCTTTTGGTCCTTAAATGAAACTGGTAAACTTTTTTATTTATCACAATTTTCTTTAACCAATTATGTTCTTTAATGCAGGGCCGACAGACAAGTTCCTTACTTTTTCCTCCTTCCACTTTCCTCTTCCATTTTTGCGGTAATGCTGCAATTATTTGGTTGTAATTTTGGGTAGAGCAGACATTTCCATATGTTTTTGTTAGCTGCATGTGCGACATAACTCCACCATTCCTACCGATAATATCATTTACGAAGATTATACCTTTTTTAAACATTTTCTAAAAAAATTACGTTTTTTTTAATCAATTAGTATATTTGAGTTTAACCACAATATTTGTTGCAATATTTGTTCTGTCATTTCTGGAGGATTAAATTGACATTTCAACCAACTTTCTATGGCTTGTTTTAGAAATAGTGATATTTGGGAGATGATTTCCTTTTCAAATACCTGAAAGTGAGGGGTTGTAATCTGAATAAAGGGAAAAAGTCACTTCTTGAACATTGGGTGAGACAATCTTACTAGTTTGCTAGAGAACCAGTTCGGATTTAAGTATAATTTTTGTATGACTGAAGCTTTTAGTGATAGGTCTAATGCTTTAATATTTAATAATTTCTGTCCTCCTAATTCATATTCATTATATAAATAGGCCCGTTTAATTTTGTCTGGCTTGCTGTTCCAAATAAAATGGAATATTTCTTTCTCATATAACTTAAAAAACTGTTCACTAGGCATAGGCAAGACCATAAGCAAATAGGTAAACTGGGATAATACTAAAGAGTTAATCAGGGTGATTTTACCACAAATTGACAGGTATTTACCTTTCCATGGTAGCAAGATCTTATCTATTTTTGCTAACTTTCTATATATATTTTTTTGGAGTGAGATCATTTATTTCATTTGGGATATGTATTCCGAGTATATCCACATCACCATCAGACCATTATATTGGTAAACTACATGGTAATGTAAAAATTGTATTTTTTAGTGATCCAATACGTAATATAGTACATTTATCATAATTTGTTTATCATAATCCAGAGAGGTTAGAAAATGTATCTAGATCCTCTATGAGGCTGTGGAGGGATTCAATTTGTCGATTTAAAAGAAAACATGAATCATCAGCGTACAATGACACCTTTGTTTTTAAGCCTTGGATTTCTAATCCCTTGATATTATTGTTGGATCTGATTTTAATAGCTAACATCTCGATGGCAATAATAAATAGATATGCCGATAGTGGACAACCTTGTTTCACTCCTCTTGACAGTTTAAAACTTTCTGAGAAATAGCCATTATTTACTATTACACCTAGGGTTACTATAATTGACCTTTTTTAATCTCACTGGAGTAATGTGTTTACAAGACTGGGTTTGTGTTTGTGTGTTTGTTCTATGCTGAGGCAGCCCAGGGGAAAAGATCGGGGGATTAATATTACAAGAGGTATTTGTAGCACTCAGCAGGAGGGCATGATAGATGGAAAGACTATAAGAGTGATAAAAGTGGGTAAATGGACTTAGCTAAGTGGGCTGTTAGACGTTGATGACGGAAAGGGGGAGAGATATAGGGAGGGTACGAGAGAGGAGGAGAGAGGGAGGGTGGAAGAGGGGAGAGATGGAGTGGGAGAGAGAGAGAGAGAGGGAGGGTAAAGAAGGAGAGAGATGGAATGGGAAAGAGAGAAAGAGAGGAAGGGTGCAGGAAAGGGTGAGAGAGATGGAATGGGTGAGAGAGATGGAATGGGTGAGAGAGATTTAAACACAGAATGATGTATCTCTCCCTCTCAGTGGAAAATTTTGAGAATGTTTCTCTCTCTAGACTGCTGAGATCGTTTCTGTTAAACGCTGAGTTAGTTTCCTGTGTGTGTTACTGATACTGGGTGTCTGGACTTCAGCATTCAGTCAGATTGAATACAGGTTAATAATGATGACTGTGTCACTATCTGATGTTCTCTGTTTTCCCTGGATCACTGTTTTCTTATTTTCTGCCTTCCTTCCTCTCTCTCTCTCTCTCTCTCTCTCTCTCTCTCTCTCTCTCTCTCTCTCTCTCTCTCTCTCTCTCTCTCTCTCTCTCTCTCTCTCCCTCCATCTCGCTCTCTCTCTCCTCAGGGCTAAGTTGGGGATGCCACAGTTTTTGAGTTCCGAAGCCCAGAGTCTCCTAAGGAACCTTTTCAAACGCAACCCTACTAACAGGCTAGGTAACACAACCTGATCTAAGGTCAGGGTTAAGTTTTCCCCCTTAATGGTTAAGTTTAGGATTGGGGAAGGTAATCTGATCCTAGATCTGTGCTGAAGTTTAACTTCTTGTTCTGTTCTCTGTAGGGGCCGGCCCAGATGGAGTGGAGGAGATTAAAAGACATCAATTCTACTGCAACATAGACTGGAACGTGAGTAATGTGACGTCTCTTCTCACTGTGTTTCAGAGGCTGTAGAGTCACTATATACCATATAATATGTCCTCTATTTGTGTGTAGAAACTGTTCCTTAGAGAGCTCTGCCCTCCCTTCAAACCTGCTACGGGACGACCTGACCACACCTATTTTGACCCAGAGTTCACCACTAAAACACCCAAAGGTACACACACACACTTGTGCGTGCACACACACTTTTATTTTTTAAATTTTTTATTTAACCTTTATTTAACCAGGTAAGCCAGTTGAGAACAGGTTCTCATTTACAACTGCGACCTGGCCAAGATAAAGCAAAGTAGTGCAATAAAAACAACACAGAGTTACATATGGGGTAAAAAAAAACATAAAGTCAGAAATACAACAGAAAATATATATACAGTGTGTGCAAATGTAGCAAGTTATGGAGGTAAGGCAATAAATAGGCTATAGTGCAGAATAATTACAATAGTATTAACACTGGAATGCTAGATGTGCAAGAGATGATGTGCAAATAGAGATACTGGGGTGCAAAAGAGCAAAATAAATAACAATATAGGGATGAGGTAGTTGGGTGGGCTAATTTCAGATGGGCTGTGTACACACTCGTCTCTCCATCCATCCATCCATCTGTCAATTACTCATTCATCTGTTGACGATCAACCACTTGTATGTGTGTGTGTTTGTGTGTGTGTGTGTGTGTGTATAGATTCCCCGGGTGTTCCGCCCAGTGCCAACGCCCACCAGCTGTTCCGAGGATTCAGCTTTGTAGCCATTACATCAGAGGAAGAGACACAACCACTACAGACTACTGTAGTTCAGGTACACACACACACCCACACACACACACACACACACACACACACACACACACACACACACAAGCCTCTCCCACGCTGATGAGTATAAATCAAAGCGTTTTTCCTCCCCTGCATTGCAGCCTCCACACCCTTTTCCTCCTTCTGTCCTCCCCACTCTCTCTCTGGAATATGGTCTTCACACACACACACACACAGGATCTTGTAATGTGTAGTTTTTAATCTGTGTGTGTGTGTGTAGCAGCTACACAGAAATGTGTCCCAGTTGTCTGAAGCGTATGAAGTGAAGGAGGATATAGGAGTGGGATCATACTCCGTCTGCAAACGCTGCATACACAAGATCACTGGCATGGAGTACGCGGTTAAGGTGAGACACACACACACACACCAGAAAGTACTGATATTGACCATTGTATTGTTAGTATTCAGAGCCATACATACACACAAGTTGGTATTGGTTTCAACCCCAAAATGTGTGTGTGTGTGTGTGTTTGTGTTGTAGATCATCAGTAAGGCCAACAGAGACCCAACAGAGGAGGTGGAGATACTACGGAGATACGGACAACATCCCAACATCATCACACTAAAGGACGTGAGTCACAAACACACACGCGCACACACACGCGCACACACACAAAAATACACACACACAGTTTTGTATTGATATCCTTGTGGGGACCAAATAATTGATTCCCATTCAAAATCCTATTTTCCCTAACCCCTAGCCCCTAACCCTAACCCCTAACCCTAACCCCTAACCCTAACCCCTAACCCTAACCCCTAACCCTATAACTATAACTAACGTTAATTCTAACCCTAATTGTAACCCTAAACCTAAAATAGCATTTTTCCTCGTGGGGACCGGCGAAATGTTCCCACTTGTCTGAATTTTCTTTGTTTTACTATCAAGGACTTCTGGTACCCACAAGGATAGTTAAACACACACACACACACACACACACACACACACACATACTATTACACCAGTATAACCCTGCTGTCTCTGCTGTAGGTGTTTGATGACGGTAGGACAGTGTATCTGGTCACAGAGCTGATGAAGGGAGGAGAGCTGCTGGATAAGATACTGAGACAGAAGTTCTTCTCAGAGAGAGAAGCTAGCGCTGTCCTATACACCATCACCAAGACTGTTGAATACCTACACATGCAGGGGGTAAGAGTGTGTGTGTGTGTGTGTGTTATTAAAGGATTGTTCAGTAGGAGTGTATATCAAGTTATAACCCTTTGATCCTACATTTTATAATTTATTTTATTTTATTTACAGCATACCAGGTAACCTAGTTGTCTTTCAATGTGTTGATGTGTGTGATTGATTAATTGACGGATTGGTGGATTGATTGCCAGGTGGTGCACAGGGACCTAAAGCCCAGTAATATCCTGTATGTGGATGAGAGTTGGAACGCTGAGTCCATCAGGATCTGTGACTTTGGTTTCGCCAAGCAGCTGAGAACTGAGACAGGCCTGCTGATGACGCCATGCTACACTGCTAACTTTGTAGCTCCAGAGGTACGTACCATGCCACACACTCTCTCTCTCCCTCTCTCTCTCTCTCCCTCTCTCTCTCCCTCTCTCTCCCCCTCTCTCTCTCCCTCTCTATCTCTCTCTCTCTCTCTCTCTCTCCCTCTCTCTCTCCCCCTCTCTCTCTCTCTCCCTCTCTCTCTCCCCCTCTCTCTCTCTCTCTCTCTCCCCCTCTCTCTCTCTTTCCTATTCGTTCGGACAATTCTCTCTTTCACACTAGTCTTTCCTTCTCTCTTTCTCTCTTAACCGCTGATATTCTCTATGTGTACCCTCTCATCCACTGATCATACAGTATGTGGGTGTGTGGTGTGTTGTCTAGGTGTTGAAGAAGCAGGGTTATGATGCTGCCTGTGACATCTGGAGTCTAGGAGTCCTACTCTACACTATGCTCACAGGGTAAGGCTGTGTGTTTGTGTGTGTGTGTGTGTGCGTGCAACAGTGCGATGTTTCCCTGGACTAACCTTCTGGTGTGGTTGTTTGTGTATTTGCAATTGTTTACCCTTCTCTCTCCTCCCCCCTCTCTCCCTCTCTCCTCCCCCCTCTCTCCCTCTCTCCTCCCCCCCCCTCTCCCTCTCTCCTCTTCTCTCCAGGTTCACTCCGTTTGCCAACGGTCCAGAGGACACACCAGAGGAGATCCTGGCTCGGATCGGCAGCGGGAAGTTCTCTCTGACCGGAGGATACTGGAACTCTGTCTCAGCAGAGGCCAAGGTACACACACACACACACACACACACTCACACAGAAGCCAAGGGAATGTTACCAACATTCAAACACAATATTCAATGGTTGATAATGTTGTAATATGTTTTTGACCTCTGACATTTAGGAGCTGGTGTCTAAGATGTTACACGTGGACCCACACCAGCGTTTGACAGCCGGGCAGGTGTTGCGTCATTCCTGGGTCACACACCGATACAAGCTGCCCAATTTCACACTGACCAGACAGGACGCTCCGCACCTGGTCAAGGTAACAGACACACTCTAAATGTCCTGTTTTAATGTCTCAGTATATTTTATTGTGTGTTTGACACTATAAAGTGTGAGTTGCCATTTTTTGTTAACTCGTTTGTTTTGGTTTATGCAGGGCGCCATGGCAGCCACCTACTCTGCCCTCAACAAGAACGTTCCACCTGTCCTGGACCCCGTGGAATGTTCCACTCTAGCCCAACGGAGGGGGGTGAAGAAACTCACCTCCACTGCCCTCTGAGCGTTAACGTTTCACCTCAGACTTATAACCCTGCCGGAGCTCTGCTCAGACAGATGGACAGACCTGGTCCCTCAGATGACCTGGACAGAACTCTGATGCACCTGGGAGCCCCCCTGACCCTGCTCAGTTATTAACTAACCCAGTGATCTTCACCCCTGGTGCTGGAGACCAGGGCTGGTGGTGACCACTCAAATATTGTAGCGTCTCTCCAGTCTTTGCTTTGGACAATTAGCGTTGCCTCTAGACTCAAGAGACAGGTGTCAGGAACATGAATGTGCTGTATTTAGATGTCTGTACTTCTGGGAACATTTGAGAGATACCTGCATTATGCATTTAAGACCCATATTAAAATGTTGATGATGATGAACTGTATAATGTAGCTCTGTGTATAAACCTAAGTAGCCTCAAAGACAGTACAATATGAAGATAGGCTAAAACTGCTTCTCCAATAGAAATCCCAGATCACACTTGTCACCAATGTTATGGCGACATTGGCTAACTAAGATCATGCGTAGAAACACGTCATCGGGTCCAATGATCGTCTCGTGCTGAACTGCGCGTGTGCAGACCGTCAAATCAAAGGCACTCCTTCGATATAACCCTTTTTTTTGACGAAAATGAAAACGTGTCAGTTTGGCACTTTCAGGAGGTTGGAGTAATAACACGTTCAACTACTTAAGACATTGGCTCAAATCCAGGTTGTGCCTTTAGATTTCGACAAAATTAACAACTAAGGAATAATTTTTTACTTCTCTAATTGACTTCACCAACCCCAAACCCTGGCCTGGTCTGCTTGGTCTGTTTCACAAGCGATCCCGGAAGACTCGCGATGTTGCATCTCTGGGTTTAGAAACTCTGTGGTAGCCTCTTCAAAACTAGTAATGTCATAAGAGTGAGAGCAGGTAGAGCTCCACTGACCCCGCCCCCTATGTAGAGACAAGCTCCTCCTAGTCAGACACAACATCCAGAGTGACAGGACTGAGGTCCAATCATGGCTTTGTTGGGCCAGTCTGGGTACAGCCTGCCCTGTCCACGCCACACCTCAACATTTACAGACACCAAGGGAAACCTGATCCTGGACCAGTGTTAAGTGGTGGTTATCTGGACAGCGAGTCTGTGGCTTGCCCAGTGTGTATGTTGCTGCTTTCAAATGTTCCTCAGCACTCCTCTGAACCTTATGTTTCCCAGTTCTGAGGTGCATTTGATGGCAGCATGTGTGTGGATGACGCTATGAGGAGTCTGTATGAGTCTGGTACTGAAGTGTACTGGCAATACTGTAGTAGAGCAACTCAGGTTTCTAGGAGATTAAAGACAATGCATTTTATAAGTCCATTAACTATGTAACGTAAACACACAGGTGGGGGTGGGAGAGGTCCATGGATGTAGAAATGTGTGGATAGAAGGGACATGATCTTTTATGGTGAATTGAACCCTTTCAACCTGCCGTCTGGAATGTCATGACAGTTGTGGAGGTAATCCAGTATGGTACTGTCTGGGCCAGCTGGCACCTGCTGACTTCTTGTCAATCCCTTTAAAGCACTGTCTGTCTAATTGAATGAAGAAAGCTGTAGCTACAGTATCAATGACTTGTAGCAGTATTATTGAATGAATGAGCTGATCCTGGATTGGTGGACAACTCCTACCTATTCGATCGCTTTCCCTCAGCTCTTCTGGATGTATTGTAACACAGTCTTTCAGTTTCTGATTGAGCAGAGCTGTAAGGTTGTGTGTTTGAGATGTCTGTATGTTTTTTCCCCCTTCCAGTTTGAGAGTAGAATATGCATTTTTTCTCTCTTTTGATCTCTTTGTGTCACTCTCCTTCCTGTGTCCCTTTCCAGTGGAGATAGTGTCCCTTCCTCCACCCCTGCTGCTGCTGCTGTCTCCTCTCTCTGGTTTTGTATCTCAGTGGAGTCACAGTAGGACTTTGTATTGAACATAATAAAAATACCTTCAGTATACAATTGTGTTTTTCACTGACCAGTAAATACCACAGAAAGGCTTTTTATTCAGACAACATACAGTCAATAGTGTAGAGAACAATGCATCAAAGATGTTCAGTAATGGAACCAGTCGACATCAAAAGGCTCCTGGATGACAGGGCTACAGTGGCATTCCGGTCTAATCGCTATTGGCCAGAGAAAGTTCACTTGGCTTCCTATTGGCCCAGAGAGAGTTCTCCTTTTCATTGGCCCAGAGAGTTCCTAATGTATACATCTGGTGTAGATAGAAATGTACTAGAGTTGACACAATTCCCTATTCTACATGACAGACAATCCATATGTTTTTAAAAAGATACATGTTCTATACAACACATTTCTATGGGTATGTTGCACCCTTTCACCCTACCCATAGTGCTGTACTACTAACCCTGGAGTACTGTAAGAAATAAACAAGTGCTGATGAAGAGGAAGGTGCAGAACCAGAACGAACAAACATGTAAACCTCATAGGATCATGTATGGGCTAATAATATACTCTACAACTCAATACCAACCCAAATGTTAACTCAGAAACACTTAATTACATTTGTATACATTTGCGACTATCACATTTTACGTAAAGCTACTTACAGCTAATGTTGTGTAAGACAATTCTCTAAATCTAAATTGATAAAGGACAATACAAAAGATTCAACTGAATTATCTCTAGAATGAATGACAGAAATTAAGGCTAAATACATTTAACGTAGGATATTATGGGGTTTACAAATGGCTTACAACGCTTTGAAGACGCATGGCCTTCAATGTGAAAGTGACAAACAAATACTGCACAAATTGGCTTCAATCTGATATCCAATAAGAATCCCATCGTTACAAACCTAAACTCTCTCTCTAAATGACAGTTAGCTTGAAGGTCATTTCTCCCATTCCGTCTGTATCGATAAAGCAAACAGCTTCAGAATTCATTTACTGTAACAACCAAGTACTAGCTGTTCTTTAGTTAGATGATTTCATCCCAGTCTCAGTGTTCTCCTGTATAGAAATATTCACTAATAAAGTTCCCAGGTCAGTTTTTCATGTCAGAGGAGGGGCATGGTTATCGGACAAAGGGGAGGGGTTAAAAGCACAGCACTAGATTGAGATTGTATTTATATGGTTATTAATTCTTCTTCTTTGATGTCTTGTAGATGGGCGTGGTTATCTTGTAGAGGTGCAGGGTTGTTGGGTAGAGGGGAGGGGCTTTTCTTCAGAGGGGCTGTACTATGATGACCTGTATTGTCAGGTTTGTTGAGTTTCCCAGACTGCACCTGGTTGCGTCTGAGAGCGTGGTTTTTCAGGTGGACAGTGAGGCCCCTCTGGGTCAGCTGGTAGATACGACACTCATAGCAGTAGTAGGGAGTCACGGCCACGTGTCTAACCTGATGTATTAGGAAGCTGTCGATCGAGGGGAAGTTTCTTTCACACATCTCACAGCGCGGGACCCTGCCCGGGTGTTCCGTGTTGTAGTGCTTTTTCATCGAGAATTTATTCAGGATCTCCACGGAGCAGAAGGAGCAGCACAACATTACTTTGCGGAAACTGGTGTGACTACGAGAGTGTTTGTCGAGGACGATCTGGTTTCTGTAGTATGTGTTGCAGAGGGAGCAGAAGAATTTCTTCTTATGGTTGGGTTGGAATTTATTCTGATGCTCCCCGGCTCCTCTGGGTTTCCGGATAGCATCCAAGTCCTTTTCCTCCTTGTTGTCCTCCTTTACATGGTGGAAGCAGATGTGAGTCCTCAGGGACCCCTTGGATGGGTTGCGTTGGGGGCAGAGTGGCACTGGGCAGGCGTGTTTCGCGTCAGTGCAGCAGCCGGTCTTGTGCTCCAGTAACTCGCTTCGGGACTGGAAGGTGTTGCTGCACTGTGGGCAGCGGAACCCTGCCACTCTCTTCTTCCCCTCCACAGTCTGACCTTTCTGTCTCTCCCTCTCTTCCTCCCTTGCCCTCTCTGCAATCATCTTCCATTCGTCTTCCTCGGTCTTCCTCCTCTCTTGCTCATATCTCCACCACTGCGGCCCGGGAAGCTTTTTCCGTCTCCCCTTTTTCCCCCACATCTCTTCCGTCCTGCTCTCTCCTCCTTCCTCCATCCTCCAACCCTCCTCCTCCCCTACTACATATTCTCTACATTCCTCCTCCTCTGGATTTGAGTTTTCTATCACAAACACTCCCTCCACCTCACGTTCCATCACATTCATTTTCTCTTTCCCGTGAATCTCTGTTACCATGGCATCATAGCCTCCCTCCTCTCCTTCATCTGGGTGAATGTGTGAGTATTCCATCCCATACTCTCCTCCCTCTTCCTTCCTCTCTCCTGTGTGTGAGTCTCCTATTTTCACCACTCTAATCTGGTCATAGCTCTCTGCAATGCTCTCATCCTCTCCAACATCTTCCTCTTTGATTGAACTAAACAATTTATTGATTGAACCCAACGAATTGTTCCAGGGATTCACCTGCGAATCCAACTCCCTGTCCACTGGCTCCTCCTTGATGCCAGCCATTTTTACTTCCAACATCCCAGTCCCCTTCGCACTCTCAGCGGACACCTGTGAGAGATGAACAAGAAGTGTTTAATTTAGAAGAAACATTATTAAATTAAAGTTATAGAGTTGAAGGTAGTGCTACACCAGTATATGTACCTCTAACACCCAGAAAGCTCCAATTCACCAGCTCTGCAAGCAGTATAATGTCAAAATACATTTGTTGGTCAGCAAATATGATAGTTGGTCAGAGAAACTGCATATTTGGTGATCAAAGAACGAATTTTGACATTATAGCGCTTGCAGAGCTAGTGAATGGGAGTTTGAATCGGAGCATTCTGGGTGCACAGATAGATACTACTAGTTCAGGGCTACACTTAGTTTAATAAACTGTAGGCTAGGCAATTTTAGATAGCCATAACGTCTTCCAATATCAGCCTATAAGAATTAAAAATGTGTTTTTGTTGGTGGAGTGAAAAGTTAAAGAAATTAACTAGTTAATTGGCGGCAAATGTCTGAAGCAATTGCGCCGCCATCTTCTCTACTAAAACCTTTTCAGCCTACTGTCTTTGATTAACGAGCCTATAGCTTAGGCTACTGTCTTTGATGCTATAGCCTAAACAACAGTTTGGGTTTGGCCCAATGTTCAATTAAGTTTAATAAAACACGTACAAATGTTGTTTTTTAAGTTGTAGGCTAGCCTCGTAGCGCGAATATCATACTCACTGTGTATTGCCGATAAACCGATGTTTTATCAGTGGAATAAATCGTTGGGATTGCGTCAAGATTTAATATTAACCTCGTGGTGAAACCGAGATCAAGTTTTGTGAAGCACTCTTCTGTAAAGTGGTCGCCACATAAACGGGAAACATCTGTTATTTGCGCTCCAGGGTTGCTTCCCTTGATAAACTGTAGCCACTGTTGGCGTCTCTGTGGCTCCTCTGGTAAACTGTAATGAATAATTGCGTCCGATTGATTGGCGCATCCTCTAACAATGCATTTATGGATTTCCATTGCGTTCTTCTCTTTAGCCAGTTATTTTCTAATGAAACGGAGTCACAACTTGTTTATACTTTTTAGCTACACATTTTGTGTCGTCACCGAGGTGTTACAGCTGCGTTTGCACACACTGACCCAGACTACCAGTATCTTTGTTATTGCTGTCTGCTAGCAGTTAGCTAACTGTGGCTAAGCTATCTACAGTGTAGAGTAACTATTTAATATCCGCACGTTGACTTTCCACTTTCTCTCTATCTGGCTATGAAGTTTGAACAATGGTGAATTCAGAAATATCCATGGATATGTGTACAATCAACCAAAATCATATTTTCCAGCTACCAAAATGTTATAATTTATCATGGATTGCTAAAATAGTTAGCAGGTTGTTACTTCTTCTGTTTTATCATCAGAAAATGTGCACTATCGCCACCTACTGTAGTGGAGTGTTTCTACTGAACGAGCATTTAACCTAGGCTATATTATTTTTATTCGAATGAATAATATAAAACATATGTATAAAATGTATATTTAATCGATAGGTTTTATTATTCTAAACACTTACTCAGTTCCAGCATATGAACATTTTTAAAGATTAGTCAAGAAAGACTGTGGTCCATTCACATACCCAAGTAAATTAGCCCCCTTCTACATTTACAAATATATTTTCAAATGAATATATGCTTTGTATAATGCTTTTGTGTGTTTGGTTTAAACGTGTACTATTGTTGCCTTCCTAAATTGATATGATAAAGAAAGACAGTAACTAGCTAGCATGGTGTATCGCTGTTTCACAATGTGTAAATAAAGCTTTATAATTTTGTATGAAATGACATGCGCATGCGTAAACCGGTGCACAAGTGGTGATTTGGTTTTCCGTGAAATCTGCCGGGAGAAATTGGCCCGTTTTTCTTTCTCAGTATTGTTCATACAGCAGTAAGCGACACCACATCACCACGGGACGAAGAGAATATCTGAGCTGTAAATAATATGCCCAAGAATAAAGGTAAAGTGTTAGAAGTGCCGTCTATTCCCGGAATGTGTACTGCCGGCTCTGACTACAGTGTCTGACTACTTCAGTCTGCACGGAGTGAAAACGTGACACAATTGAATCGCTAGTAACGTTAGCTAGCTGACACAATGCCTAACGGTAACCGCCAGCTAGTTAGCGTATATGTTCAAAATTCTAGGTACGTACAAACTAGGTAAGTTAAGTTTAGAGCAGCCAGCTCGCTGTATTGTCGTTCTGAAGTTAAATTGTACTGTTAAGGGCGCACATTACTATTCTGTCGTTTAACTAACTAGCTGGCTTGCTAGCCACTCACGGTGCTGACACTTGCATTTTAATGGCAGTTAACGTTATTTACTCAACGAACCCATTCAAACCCCAGTCAGCTAACGTTAGCTACATTTGCCTGAAGCAAGAAGGTTTCACGTACTGACTAGTTGGCCATATGGCATATCTGCGCTCTATTCCTGTAAAACATTGTCACATGTTGTTATAAGTCATCATGGTCCTCCGTAGTTGATGATGTGGGGTTGACATTGAAACACTATCATCAACCCCAAATAATACACTATAGGTTAGCTAGCTATTGGTGTGATACTCCGAGTTCACAGGTCAAGTGGAAACTAAAAACCTTTACCTTACATAGCTAGTTACAGTAGTTAAATACACAGTCTGGGTGAAAATGTCTGCTAAATGACTAAAATGTAAGTGCTCTGTATGACGGAATGTATATCTGTCATTTCCAGGTAAGGGAGGAAAGAATCGTCGACGTGGAAAGAATGAGAACGAGTCCGAGAAGAGAGAGCTGGTGTTCAAAGAGGACGGGCAGGGTGAGTGGAAAGATGGAAGGTGATGGGAGAGTGTAGGGGTCTCTGCCAGGGCTTGTGTGGGTGTAGGCTTTTTGCTCCAGCCAAACGGCAACATGGCTGAATCAACTAATCAAGTCTTTGTTGAAGACTATATGATTGGTTGATGAGTTGGTGTGTTACTGCTTTGGCTGAGGCAAAAGCCTTCACGCACACCAGTTTTAGAATAAGAATATCATTTTAATGTTCTAGAATAAGAACTGCCAGTCTCTCCCCTGTGTAGAATACCTCAACTGCTCCTAACAATGCTCTAGAATGTTTAGCTCCCTTTTTTCCAGGTTTCTAGAATGCAGATAGAAATACAGCCCTGTTTTAGAGCAGATGTGTATTGTATTGAGGGTGTAGGCATACAACCATAATGATCAACATGGCTATATTCAGTGGGAGCAATGTACTGCTCTCCCCTGTGCTGTACAGTACACTCGGGTGTTCTCACCTCCTGTGATGTTGTGTATGTTAAGTCATTCTCTCTCTCCTGTAGAATATGCCCAGGTGATTAAGATGTTGGGTAATGGGAGGTTGGAAGCCATGTGTTTTGATGGAGTTAAGCGGCTCTGCCACATCCGAGGAAAACTCAGGAAAAAGGTAGGAACGCACACGCCCGTCATATTGACACACAAAGGAAACCCGGAATGATGCGGACTCAACACTTTTCTCCTCTATGGACTGTCAACCGCGACACAGCATGGGCTGCAGCTGTGTGTAAACCAATTATTTAGATTGTTATCCATTCATTTGATTAATTCCTTGTAAAAGCATTCTTATGATGTTGTTTTTCTTCCAGGTGTGGATTAACACGTCAGATATCATCCTGGTGGGACTGAGAGATTACCAGGTGAGATGACCCGCAAGTTTACGACTGCTGTTGTTGTTGTGGGTGACTGTGCATTTGGTTGTCACTTAGGGCTGGGCGAAATATGTAATTAATTTGATTAATTGAAATGTATGTTTTAGCACAAAATTCCAAATGCCTGTATCGCGAGAATCAAGTTTTTGTTTTTATGAGCGTTTATGTCCTCTTGTTCTCATGTTGTCTTTTTGGTCTCGTCTCCTTTGCTCCTTCTGCACCTTTGTGTACATTCCCACTCATACACCAAGTCCCACTCATACACCAAGTCCCACTCATACACCAAGTCCCACTCATACACCAAGTCCCTGCCACCCACAACAACAACAGATGAGAAATCACTTCTTCCTCTATGACAAAAAGCTGTTTCAACTCGCTATTTGCATTTGAAGTTTGGTCCAACAGAATCAGTCATATGGACACTGAAACACACTGAGACATTATTTTACTGTAATAGAATAACTTAACCTTTCTAATGATACCCTTTTATAACTCAACTCCCGAAAGGTACAGAGAGTAGACCCTACTAAAATGGGAGTAGCCTATCAATGAACATTGTTTCTGGAAAATAAATGCTCAGTTTCTGTGCCACGTGCCGCTAGCAGAATTTTAGCCACCGACTGTGCTAGCTGTCTAGTTGTTTTATAAATGTTAAATGAGAATAAAAATGCGCATTTCTATAAGGAATTGGCAACTCATTCTGAGAAATAAGCATCTTATCCAGGTAGGCCACTTGATTTCAACATCTAAACAAAGTGGACAGGCAAGCATGCTATTCAAACAGTTGGAGATGGACAGGAGGGTCTGTTCATAAGAGTTCAACTGTTCTACCTTGTTAGCAAATAGATCAAAGTTGGCCAGACTTGAAATATGAAGATTATCTGACTACTAATTAGCATGTGGGCTTGTGCTTGAGAGATTGTTTATTAGACCTGTGTTACACAGGAGGTTGGTGGCACTTTAATTTGGGGAGAACGGGCTCATGGTAATGGCTGGAGCGGAATAAATGTAATGCATCAAATACATGAAATACATGGTTTCCAGGTGTTTGATGCCATTCAATTGGCTCTGTTCCAACCATTATTATGAGCCGTCCTCCTCTCAGCAGACTCCTGTGATGTGTTAATTTTCTATAACGCCTGCTACAAGAAGTCGGTCGTTTATTAGTGGGGATGTGCATGGTTCTGGTTCAATTTGTAACAAAAGGGCATTTTCATAGACTGAGTTGAAAGCCAGTTCAGTGATTATTGCAAAAAAAGCTGGTTAAACTATTTGGATAAAATAATTACGTTATTAGTTGGTCTTATGGTTGTGGAAGGCTTATATTCAGCCTAGGTATACTTACACACTCTCTGAATTCATTAGATTATTGCTGACTGTTTGAAATGCAGTTTGTTGACCTTTTAATTGTACAACAACGCTTATTCAGAGAGAACATGTAAAAAATCGAGCTATAAATCGGGAATCGCCCATAAGTTAGAAGAAAATCAAGATGGTTTTTGGCCATATCACCCAGCCCTATTGTATCATAAAAACAGGTTGGAGTTTAGGTTTCTCTCTACCCCTATAGGACAACAAAGCTGATGTGATCCTGAAGTACAATGCAGACGAGGCCAGGAGTCTGAAGGCCTACGGAGAACTGCCGGAGCACGGTGAGTACCAGGAAGAGGAGCTGTCCCTACGGTAACAGCTAATGGGATTGGAATAGTGGTCATGTAGGAGAGGAGATGAGGAAAGAAAGCTAGTTGAAATGATTGAGACACAGCCCATGATGACTACCGCTGGACCAAATTCCATGTTGACCCATTGATTGGTTTTGTAGGTATTCAATTCATGGGTTGTTTTGTTTGCACATCCATGTTCTCTCTCTGACTCCTCCTCTTCCTGTCTCCTCCCCACTCAGCCAAGATCAACGAGACAGATACCTTCGGTCCTGGGGACGATGAAGACATCCAGTTTGACGACATCGGAGATGATGACGAGGACATTGATGATGTAAGTGATCAATCAGTATCTTTATTGTCCCAATATCTTTATTGCTTTCTGTAGGTTGGAACGGTTGCAATGAAAGGAATGACCATCTGGTGACCTTCCATCCGTATCTCTCTCCCCTCCCTGCCCCCTCTCTCCCCAACTCCTCTCCTTTTGTCCTCTCTCCAACTCCCCCTTCCCACCTCCTCTGTCCTCTCTCCCATCTCCTCTCCCCAACACTCTCCCCACCTCCTTTCTCCTCTCTCTCCCCTCCTCATCTCCCCTCTTCATCTCTACCCTCCCCACCTCGTCTCCCATCTCCTCTCTCCCCACCTCGTCTCCCATCTCCTCTCTTCCCCTGCCTCCTTTCACCTGTCATCATCCTCCAGATCTAAGGACCTTCTAGGGGAAGGTGTGATTTTTTTCCCCTCCGCTCCGAAAATCAGCACAGGACTTCCATACTTCTCTACCGGAATCACTGTACCCTCTGCCCACATTTGTGGCTGTGTTAACTAGTGACGACCCCGCCCACACAACACATTTCAAGGAGGTTCAGCCCTCCCACTAACTCATTGATAACATGACTGCAGCTACTCGCAATCTCTTGCGTTATCTTTTTAATGTATTTATATCGATTTCATGCTGAGTGGAATTTAGTTACAAAATACAGTACAGAATCTCTGGATTCGCAATAAAAAGATCAACCATTTTATGTTTTGTCCTGCGTTCTGTATCTTTGTAGTTGGCAACGCTTTTATATTAGTTAGGATTAAATATATTTATTGGTTACGAAAAACTGATTTCTCCTGAAGATGCCTCTGTATCCTTTGGAATGTTTCTTTGTTTAATTCTATATCGTATTCCGATGACGCCATAATGCAGTTGGAGAACGTTTTGTTTGTATTGCTCAATGCCTAAATGAAGGCTACACATCCCCAACTTCTGTTTTTCAACAGTCTGTATTTTTCTATTGTTTCCCCATGTGTGTTTGTCTGTTGGTTTTATGTTTTGATCAACTACCAGAGGAATATGTCACAAAGCATCACTCAGTTCAAGCAAGGTAGGCCTACTGTTGAAAAACATTCAGATATAACTACTACTTTTGTGGTTTATTTCCTAAAATAATCTTGAAAATGTTATGTTTTTCAATTAAACCAATGTCTATTTCTAGAAGATATTAAGTTATTTCAGAATATTTAGGAATGTTAATTGGCTGTTTATCTACTTGTTCCTGCTTTGTGACACCCCCCTGGCTGTGGTTTAGAGACAGCTGAGTTCTGTCAGAGGAAATGGCTGCCTCCTAACCAGCCTGGTGGTCCAGTCTGTTGCTGCTGGAGCCAATTCCTCTGTTCAGTCGCTGTCATGCCAAAGATGTCATGTAAGGCTTGGCATCTATAGAGGAGTTGGCTACAGCTCATACAGAATGGGACCAGGCTAGCTAAATATCACTGAACTGTGTCTGTCTTTAACACCATAGACAGCGCTTGAGCTACTATGATGTAATAAGGCTGATTATAGGGATTTCCAATAAATAACTTAATTCCATGGACTTGACATCATGTTTTTGACGTTACATTTCACACAGCTCTTTTCTTCCCTGAGAAAGACTGTAGCCTGTACTTGTATGTATCAACCACTAGGTGGTGCCACTGAGCTACAGCTAAACCTCATCCACAGGGTTATTTGTGGTGAGCATTAATAACATACATTGAAGCCTTTCTTTGTAACTCCAGTAATACAAAGCTGTTGCAATACTGATATATTTTTTAGCATCGAATGTTATTGTTCTTTATGTTTGTGTAAATCAACGTCGGAGTGAGGATGACGCACCAGGGACCGAGTGGAGCTGTACTGGGCTGATGATCTGTAATCTTATTTTATCGTCTCCCTCTCATTCTCACTGCTTCAGAAATGTAGCCTGAACAAACCCTTTATAAGAAGGGCAGATGTCTTGTCTCATTATGTTTCTATATCCAGGGCAACGTATAGGTTAGCTCCTTTACAACATATAGTATCTGACACGCGCATGTGTGAACTGTTATTTGGCGCCGCTGTTCTGCATAATACACCCCCATGAGGCCCAGTGGTCTCCGCTAACTGCACATGCCATGTACATCGAAGCTCTGGTGCAGCGCGTTCTCTATAAGCGCTCACAGTAGCCAATCTTATTAAAATGTGTGCGTTTTCATTAGCCTAAATAATGTGCCTATAAAGGCTCACTAGGGAGATAGTTGGAGCTGGGGAAAAGGGAGAGCGGGATGAGAGATAGGCTCCCGAGTGGCGCAGCGGTCTAAGGCACTGCATCTCAGTGCTTGAGGCGTCACTACAGACCCCCTGGTTCGATTCTAGGCGGTATCACAACCGACCGCACAATTGGCCCAGGGTCGTCTGGGTTTGGCCGGTGTAGGCCGTCATTGTAAATAAGAATTTGTTCTTAACTGACTTGCCTAGTTAAATAAATCAATAAAAATAGATATTCTCTGTCCCGCCATATTCTCTGTGCCTCTAGCCCTGCTCTGGGAAAGCCTGTGCCCTTCATCTTTTTTCTTGACAGTGGGTTTCAAACCTTTAATGCTGTCCATTATGGGAGTATTTTCCCCCAACATCTTTATCATAGACCCTGCTGCTGATTCTCTGACTATTGGTTGCTGTTATTCACTGTTCCCTCAGCGCTATTTTTAGTCTATGAATAAACCAATGGGTGGTCTGTGTGTATTTATAGGCCTGTGTGTGTGAGAGAGAGAGACAGAGACCACTGAACCGACATGCGTGCACTCTATTTGATGTAATTAATGACGTAATATAGAGCCCTCTGGCACGTATGTTGATATGTGACTTAAACCAGGCAGATATGGATTAAACTGTCTCATTAGAAATAATATATATATATATATATATATATATATATATATATATTTTTTTTTTTTTATGGCCAACTGTATCAGATGAAGTGACTTTGATTCCCTTGGAAGACACTCGAAAACATTAATTTCTACCGTTGGTTTCTCTCTCTCTCACTCGCTCTCATTCTCTCTCTTTCTGGCATCACTCCACTCTGTTTCTCTCGGTTCTGCCGCAGTAGTGTTCAGGCTGATTTGATTTGTTGCTGCTGTTCTGCGGCGGCCGGCGCGAATCACGAGGACGGACAGGGACAGGAGTGGCGGGAACAGAGATGACCACAGTCACACCAGGCGCTGGGCACGAGGTGACAGGTGAGATGATGATGCGCTCAGGATTTACTGGCGGTTGTTTTAATTGAATGATGATACTAGGCTTGGGATAACGATATTGTTAGGAGATTTTTTCCTCTATTCAATTGTTCTTCTTATGCGCTATCCTAAATGTTTTCAATTTAAATATGTCTGTGTTGATTAATGAATGGTCATGTTTGTGACTATAGGGAATGTTACTACGGGCGCGTTCGTATATTCACTCTGTCTATCTACTCCGACTTCAGAGCACTCTCGTCTGAGTGTGCCAGAGCGCAGAATAACTGATGAATTTACGAACGCTCAACAGCAGTTGAATATGGCCGGAGCGTCCAGTGTGCGCTCTAAACGCTCCGAGAGCGAAACGCTCTGAATGTATTGTACATTTTAGTCATTTAGCAGACGCTCTTATCCAGAGCGACGTAGTGAGTGCATACATTTTCATACTGGCCCCCCGTGGGAAACGAACCCACAACCCTGGCGTTGCAAGCGCCATGCTCTACCAACTGAGCTACAGGGGACTACATTATGAGCACAATCTGACAACGCTCTGAATTTACAAACGCCCAGAGCGCACTCTGAATGTTTCTTGATGTTAAAGTGTGTTACTTATCTCTCAAGATGAATCGTTTTTTTTGTTTTTTTACTAAACTGTGTTTATACCTGTGGGGCAGATCTGACTGCATATATTTACATAAATGTACATATCTTATGACCGTAAAAAAAACATCTGCTTCTTGCTGTGTGCAGATAGTGTGCATATACACTGAGTGTACAAAACATTAAGAACACCTTCCTAATATTGCCCCCCACACACATGCTGGGTCAGGGGTAATCTAGGCCGAGGATCAAACATAGAAATATAATTCTATGGAATCGAACCTGGGTGTGTCAAGATTGACTGTGTGAGGCCACTACACTAAAGTTTAATCTTCAGTTCTGGCAGCTGTGTGTGTGGAAGTGTGTGACTGACTCTACCCTCCAATCAGCAGTCATGACTGCGCCCATCATCACTGGGATAAGACCACTCACCAATGGGCATGCGTCCCCTTCTCGTCTGTCGTCCAATCACAACAGCCCAGCAGGTAAAATTATTTTATTCAATTTACATTGTATCTGTATGGGCTAGATACATTAACCAGATTATGTTTACTCCTGGACTAAAAAGCATGTATGTGCTTAATCTGGGTTTGAGTAGCTTTCTCCAAGACTGAATATCTACTGTAGATCCAGTTTGTTGTTCATTTAATATATCTTAGTACTGGTGCCAGCAGCAGTATACTTCAACCTCTCCAATGTTTTTATAGCAGTATGAAACACGTGATGTGCTCTGAGTTTCTCTTCTGTTCATAATTGCCCTCTATCTTCTCTCTTCTTCGTGTGTGTAAGTGTCCCCGCGGATGGACAGAGTGCAGCTAGTGAGAGGGAGGAGAGAGGAGAGAGAGAAGAGTCAGGGTATGAGTCACTGTTTCCAACTGAACTGACTGGATGGCTCTGTCATCTGCCACTGTGACAAACACAATCACACACACACACACACATTTGTTTTACTATCCTTGTGAGGACCAAACAATTGATTCCCATTCAAAATCCTATTTTCCTTAACCCCTAACCCTAACCCCAAATCCCTAAAACTAAATCTATCCCCTAACCCTAATTCTAACCCTAAACCAGTTGCGGTGCATGGGTAAAATCACTGGGGAAGCCAAGCCCCCCCCCCAAAATCCATATTACAACCTATGTGTTGTGATAATTGCGTTGTTTGCTCTATAACCTGTTAATTCATATGCCTTGCGACCGTGATATATAGGCCTAAAGGCCGACACAATAAGACGACAGTGGCAGAATAAATTCAACCACACCTTTGTTTTATCATAAAACCGGAGAGCAACCTCTGTCCAGTGAAGTCCACAAAGCATATTGCATGTACAGTAACAGACAGTTACATGACCTACAGCATGGTCAAGCAAGTTAATGTCTCCGACATTTTCGGACCACTAATCAACTATTGATTTAGAACCACAGAGTTACCGCAAGTGGCAAAGAAAACAGGAGCTGCCTCCACTATTCCAGCACCATTTCAACTTCAACATTTCAACATCATCAAATCACCTCTGCTTAGTCTAATACAGTGACAACTAAAAGATACCAAAAACAACAACCAAATATGATGTGGCTGTCCATGGTACTGATTTCTGTGTGTGTGTGTGCTTGTGTGTGCATGCATGCGTTCGTGCAAGTAGAAAAACATGTCGACTCACCCTACTTGTAGAGAAACGCCAATGCCATCCTCCTCTCTTTCATGTTGACGAAATGGTCTATCACTCTGTCATACAGTACACGCTTTTATTTTTTGTTGTCCTAGTTTTCCTGGCTAAAATGGTTGCTCGCTAGCCTAACTTCCATTCATTAGCTAATTAACATTAGCCTTCTACATCTAGCTACATGTTGAACTTCCATCCTCTCAGGCCAGGGGCACAACAATGTATGAATTAATGGAAATAATCATTGGCCAGTATGGAGAATTAAGTAAAACCACAAGTCCAAATCCCTATCTCCATCCATGGCTAATTTAGGACAATTTTAGCTAGCTAGCTAGCTAGCCACCGGAGGACAACAACACAACAAGATGCAACAATTCAAGTTGTTTCTGTCAATGACGTATGCTCTCAATGCGATTTGATAGGTGTGACGCCAAAATCCAAGCTGGCTTCCCTTGACACTTTTTTTTGGTGCGCCAGGACCATTCAGCTCAACGCTGATTGGCAAATGTTTTCTACTTTTTTTGTCAAGGGAGGCCAAATGCTCGCTGGCTTCCCTTGCCTTCAACCCTAAACCTAACCCCTAAGCTTAAAAAAACATGTTCCTTGTGGGGACAGGTGAAATGTCCCCACTTGGCAGAATGTTCCTTGTTTTACTATGCTTGTGAAGACTTAAAACCAAACCACACTGTGTGTGTGTGTAGACCTAGGGCAGTTCTTGCGTGATAAGGAGCAGCGTGTGCGGCAGCAGCTGGAGCGTTGTGCAGACGAACGAGGGAGGAGGATGGAAGAGCAGAAAAGACGGGAGGAGGAGAGGAGGGCAGCAGTGGAGGAGAGGAGACGACAGCAGGACGAGAAGGTCAGAGGTCAAGCTCCTATGCTCCCTCTATAGAATTAGGAATTAGAATACTAGAATGGACATGAACATTCTTATGACAGTATAAAAGGTCAGCCATTTTGGTCAGGGAGTTGGTTAACCATGGTTTGCCAGTGCTGTGTACGAGTACTGAGTATGTGAAGACCAGACGCAGGAATTAACAAGGTCAAGGTTTACTTAACAATGACAAAGAGAAATAACAAAGATAGAGTAAATGACACGAAGCTAAACAATCACACACAACATCATAAGGAACAGTCCAGGGCTAAATAGGGGTGGTGATGAGATGATGAGGTGCAGGTGCGCTGGAGGTGATTAGGGTGCGTTGGGTTTCCATTCCGGTGTTGCCGAGGTGGTGCGCTCAGACCGGTGGCTCAGTAGACCGGCGAATCAGAGTGCCGGAGGGGAGCAACGGGAGGAGACGTGACAAAAACAATGAATTTGAAGAATTTATCTGCACTATTATAGCTAGCCAGCCTCAGTTTTAGAGGAATGATTCCATTAATTTGTCAAATTAACTGCCAATATGCCAACATCCCATTCAAACAATGCAGTCACAGCCATACATTTGCTGAAATCAGCTGATGATAGACAAGTTGTAAATGCAACTGATATTGTATCATATAATATCACTCACAGCTTTCCAAGAAAACAAAAATGTAGACATATATTTTAGAAGCTATTTATACCAAAAATTGGTATAAACCCTGTATAAACTGTATTTATAATTATATGACAATATTTTAGGTTGACAATAATTCTATTACACAATTTCTGATATATCAAATGCCTTACTTAAATTTTTCTGCAAAAGTAAAATCAGGAAATGAATCACTTCTGCCTCTACTGCCATTTACTCCAATTAGACTGGTTTGGATTTCTCCCTGACCAAAATGGCTGCCATTATCAAACCATTCTGGAACTTTGAGGGTTTATGACAAAGCCCCTCTAGTAATTTAATAGGATCTCTATGGCTCCCTTTTGCCCCCTCTGTCTATCTTCTTGTCCTTTCCTCAACCACTCCTTCCACCTCCATCACAATTTAAACCCCCCCACCCTATTTACCTTCATCTAGTTACTCTCTCTCTCTCTCTCTCTCTCTCTGATCTTTGTTTCTCTCTCTCTCTCTCTCTCTCTCTCTCTCTCTCTCTCTCTCTCTCTCTCTCTCTCTCTCTCTCTCTCTCTCTGCACTAGGTTGAGTATGGTCTGCCTGTTGGGTTAGATTAGATGTGCTTTAAAAGTAAGCCATTGGTGAACATCTCAACTGATGATTTGAAATTCAACGGTGGACATTTTTCATTCTGTCTAAGCCTGGGCTGTCCTGGTGCGTGAAGAGTTAACAACTCCCATCAGGGTCCTAACCCCAAGATCAAACTATTCTCCTCCCGCGGGGTGGGGGTTGGGGAGGGGGTTGTGTGTCTATTGATTGGGAGCCTGTCATCATTGCATACAGCCCCTCCCCTTTATGTTAATTACTTAATGATTGGGTGGTCTCTCAGGGTGCATCATGACATCATCGCTAGTGTATCATGTGTAATTTCCTGGAATTAGACAGTACATTATGTATATATCTGTCATCATATACCCCTTATAGAAAAAACACATGTTTTTGGAACATGTCAAATTCATGTGGTTTTCAAGACACACACACACACACGCACAGGGTGTACCTGCAGGGTGTAGTTTCCAGTGTGGATATTAATATTTGCTTATGTGTAGTAGGACCAGCTAGATGACAGAGTTTCCATAATAGAATGTGATAGAAGTGGATATGAAGCCAGGGGTAGTCTATAGAATTGATGTTGGTTGATTGTTGCAGATTTATCGATTGTATATGTAAACAATACAAGTTAATCTATTGATTAAATCTGTCTCTAGTTATTTAGAAGTGTGTGTGTTCTGCTGTAGAACTCTGTGGAGGTTCTATTTTAGGCTCCGGTCAGGTTCTGGGTTACCGTAGCGACATTGTCCGCTATCACCTCAGATCAATCTGCTTCTCCCTCTCCTCCCCCTTTCTTTTCTTCTCTCTCTTTCTTTCTCTTTCTCTTTCCATCTCTCTTTCATTGATCTTCACACCCATCCTCCCTACCTCCCTCCTCACCCTCTCCTCTCCTCTCCTGCAGTGGTGTGTGTGAGTCCCTCTTTCTCTCCCAACCTGAGGTGGGTTTTTCCCTTCCTCACAGAGAACACTGCAGCCTCAGCTGGCTCTTTCCCCAACACAGTTACAAAGAAGATTTACAGCAGTTTATGCAATGCATGTGAATTGAAATGTGAATAGGAGATGGATTAAAATGAGAGGGAGAGAGGGGGATGGGGGGATGTGTGTCTGTCTCTGGTAAATGACATCAGAGCCTCTGTCTCTCTTTCTACTGTAGATCTCAGTAGTCCAGACAGGCAGGAGTTAACCCACCAGAGAAATACAGTCACTGAGCAGATGAAGGAGTGGGGGAGAGATACAGGGAGGGAGGGAGAGAGTGGAAAATTCAAAGGAGAAAAGAGCATCTGCGATGTGACAAAAGCAACCTGTCTTAGTACGCTATTCACATTCTGTGTGTGTATATGTCCCTATGATGTGTGTGTGTATATGTGCATGCGTAGATGCCTTTGTGTGTGTGTGTGTGTGTGTGAGAGAGCTTAGTGGGGTGTCGTTAACAGAGGGGGAGGGGTGGGGGAGGGGAATGGAGGTTACGTGCTGTCCCTCTGTCTGGCTTTCTGAAATAGACTCATCATCTGAGAGAGAGGAGGGAAGAGAGAGAGAGAGAGAGAGGGAGAGAGAGAGAGAGAGAGAGAGAGAGAGAGAGAGAGAGAGAGAGAGAGAGAGAGAGAGAGAGAGAGAGAGAGAGAGAGAGAGAGAGAGAGAGAGAGAGAGAGAGAGAGAGAGAGAGAGAGAGAGAGAGAGAGAGAGAGAGAGAGAGAGAGAGAGAGAGAGAGAGAGAAAGGGATGGGAAGGAGAGAATATAGGGAGAAAGAGGTGAGCAGAGACAGAAAGGGTGGGGTGAGGGGAGGGAGAGAGAGAGTGACAGAGCAAGAGAGAGAGAGAAACAGAGCTGCCTAGATGGAGCGGTAGACACCGACGGAGAGAGGGATAAAGAGAGAGAGAGATAGATAGATAGATAGAGAGACGGATAGAGAGAGAGAGGGGATAGATAGACAGAGAGCGCCGAGGCCCTGGTTCATTTATCAGTGAGCAGCAGACAGTGTGAGCGATTGAACGAGTGAACGAACCGACACACTTGGAGGAGAGAGTGAGGGGCGAGGCTGCTGCTCTTGCTGCGGTGCACCGGTAACCATGGCGCAGCCGTCTCCGTGTGCATCACCGGGTGCTCGTCGCCGTAGCGACGGTTCGGTGAGAGAGTGTCTCTTTTTCCCCGTTTTGGAACGCAACGAACAGGAGAGACTGGAGGCCCTGGTGAGAAGAAGGGAGAGAGGAGGAGAGAGGGACAGACGGATTGGGGAGGACAGGCCTAAACGCTGGACCTGGGGAGGACCACCCGGAGGGGAAGAGGGTGAGTACACTGGGGGGAAGGGGGGAGAGACAGGCTGGTGAGGGGGAGGGGAGAGATAGATAGGAGGGTATGGAGGTTTGGGAAGTGTAAGATGAAGTGAGTGAGGGGGGACAGAGGAAGAGGGGGAGGGTGATGGGATGTATTCAGGATGGGTGAAAGGGTGGGGACAGTGTGAGAGAGAGAGAGAGAGAGAGAGAGAGAGAGAGAGAGAGAGAGAGAGAGAGAGAGAGAGAGAGAGAGAGAGAGAGAGAGAGAGAGAGAGAGAGAGAAGAGAGAGAGAGAGAGAGAAGACAGACAGAGGGAGACAGACAGACAGACAGACAGACAGACAGACAGAAGACAGACAGACAGACAGACAGAGAGAGAAAGAGAGAGAGAGAGAGAGAGAGAGAGAGAGAGAGAGAGAGAGAGATGATGGGGGCAGGAGGATGAGAGATAGACCACCTGAAAGACATAAAGAGTACAGAGATAAAGGGCAATAAGGAGAGAAATGAGGGATGAGAGAGAAATACCATATTCCAGAGAGAGAGTGGGGAGGACAGAAAGAGGAAAAGGGTGTGGAGGCTGCAATGCAGGGGAGGACAACGCTTTGATTTAAACTAATCAGCGTGGGAGAGGCTTGTGTGTGTGTGTGTGTGTGTGTGTGTGTGTGCGTGTGGGCCAACAGCATTATGGCTCACAACATTGCTCTGTGATGATAAGACAATTCTGTCTGTGCCACTTTAATCAGGCTGTTACAAGTGTGTATTTAGCTCAGGAATTCTGTGTGTGTGTGTGTGTTTGATGTGTGTGTGTGTTGGGTATCTCAGGAACAGCTGTTTCTGTGAAGTGCTGCAACCCTCCCTCATCAATGTGTGTGTGTTTGATGTTGTTTATTCCTAAGGTGAACATCAGTGTGTTGGAAAACTGGCCTGATTCCCAGCAGTGGCCTGAAATACGTATCTAACCACACACATTGACAGGGGATATTTACTGCGTATGTAAACACCCATCGTTGGGTTAGTCTCTCTACACACACACATCCTCATAATCTGTCTACCCGTGCTGTTGTGGCAGTGTTATGGCTAAGGTTATTTGCAATTACATTTTTACATTTGTATTTGTATAGTATGTGTTTTCAGCAATGACACTGCCATCAGTGAGCGGTACCAGAGCAATAGCCAGACTCTGTGGTTCATTTATAATTCCATCAATTATTCACACACACACACTCCATCCATCAGGCCTAGGATGATGTAGAGAATCAGCCCCTCTTGTAGAATACCTAGATTACCACATTCTTCAACAATCACTTATAGAATCCTACGATATAGCATTTCTTACAGTGAATACAAACCCTGGTACAGTCTGGAGGATCACCACCTTTTACATTCTTTTTCAATTACTGATCTATACCATCACTCTACATCACTGGTGTTCTAACCTGCGGATGGATGGTAGATCTGAACTGAGATCAGTTGATTCTGCAGCATGCAGGCTCCGGTCACGCGCGTGTGTGTGTGTGTGTGTGTCAGAGACTCATAGGTATGTGTGTATACAATTGCAACACGTAGGTGTGTGGGTGTAGGTGTGTGGGTGTAGGTGTGTGGGTGTAGGTGTGTGGGTGTGTGGGTGTAGGTGTGTGTGTATGCAGTACATATGTACGTATCATTTTATACTCAGGTGTGTGTGTAATGCTTTGCTTTCTCCGCTCTGCCACACCTGCTAACAGGTAACCCTAAGACCCCACCCTCTCATGCTATTGGCTCAGCTCTGCCTCATCATCCAGCCTCTGCTGCCAGTCCCAACCAATCCAGGAACGGTACAGACCACCTGATACCCTTAGTGTGCAGTTGTTGTGTTTGGCTGCATGTGTGTTGTGCTTTTCATTTTTGCAGTGAATTCTTCCTGCCTTCCTGTGTGCCCATGGGGGGGTCTGTGCATGAATATGGTTATGGTTGTTTTCACCACACATGTTGTTTCCCTTTGGTCCTTGGGGTCCATTAGCTCCTTCTTCACCCAATCAGAACAAATAGTTCATATACTTCCTGTCTGCCTGCAGCAGTCTAACCACACACACAGCTTATAGGATATGCAGAAGTCTCGACAACCCCCACCCCTCGAGACAGGTACTCAGACACACACTAATATAAAACCATCCTCTCTCCTTTGTGCTAGAGGGTCCGTGTGTCTATTGATGTGTATCATGTATATACAGTGTATTCGGAAAGTATTCAGACCCTTTGACTTTTTCCACATTTTGTTACGTTACAGCCTTATTCTAAAATTGATTAAATATTTATTTGTTTCTCAGCAATCTACACACAATACCCCATAATGACAAAGCGAAAACAGGTTTTTAGAAATAAAAAACAGAAATACCTTATTTACATAAGTATTCAGACCCTTTTCTATGAGACTCGAAATTTAGCTCAGGTGCATCCTGTTTCCATTGATCATCCTTGAGATGTTTCTACAACTTGATTGGAGTCCACATGGTAAATTCAATTGATTGGACATGATTTGGAAAGGCACACACCTGTCTATATAAGGTCCCACAGTTGACAGTGCATGTCAGAGCAAAAACCATGCCATGAGGTCGAAGGAATTGTCCGTAGAGCTCCGAAACAGGATTGTGTAGAGGCACAGATCTGGGGAAGGGTACCAAAAAATGTCTGCAGCATTGAACGTCCCCAAGAACACAGGGCCTCCATCATTCTTAAAAGGAAGACGTTTGGAACCACCAAGACTCTTCCTAGAGCTGGCCGCCCGGCCAAACTGAGCAATCGGGGGAGAAGGGCCTTGGTCAGGGAGGTGACCAAGAACCCGATGGTCACTCTGACAGAGCTCCAGAGTTCCTCTGTGGAGATGGAAGAACCTTCCAGAAGGACAACCATCTCTGCAGCACTCTACCAATCAGGCCTTTATGGTAGAGTGGCCAGACGGAAGCCACTCCTCAGTAAAAGGCACAGCCCGCTTGGAGTTTGCCAAAAGGCACCTAAAGGACTCTCAGACCATGAGAAACAAGATTCTCTGATCTGATGAAACCAACCTAACTCTTTGGCCTGAATGCCAAGCATCACGTTTGGAGGAAACCTGGCACCATCCCAAAGGTGCTTCAACAAAGGACTGAGTAAAGGGTTTGAATACTTATGTAAATGTGATATTTCAGTTTTCTATTTTTAATACATTTACAAAACTTTCTACAAACCTGTCTTTGCTTTGTCATTATGGACTATTGTGTGTAGATTGATGAGGGGGGAAAACAATGTAATCCATTTTAGAATAAGGCTGTAACGTAACAAAATGTGGAAAAGTAAAGGGGTCTGAATGCACTGTATATGGAACATACATTAGTCTCTTACTATACAACACGGAAGTCAAACTGAAACCCAATCAGTGTGTCTGATGTTTTGGTGAATATGTGGCATAGTTGTTCACTAACTAACTGCAGAGTGTTGTGCTAGTGATGTGTGTTTGTAACGTGTATTCTGTGTCTCCTATTTGTGTGTAATGTGATGTGTCTCTGTTGCTCCAGGTACAAGTTGCCCCTAACCACAGATAGACATATCTGACCTTTTTCTCTACCCTCCTCCCTGAAGAGCTGTTTTCTCTACCCTCCTCCCTGAAGTGTGCACTCATCCCTCTCTCTCTCTCATTGATGTGAAGATTGGTGTAAGCATATGCATATATGAGTTCCCACCATATTTCAGTCCATTCCTAACACTCCCCATTAGGGGAAGTGAACGAGTGTACACTTCAGGGAGGGTAGAGAAAATATGAATGCAGTATTAGTATTCGTGGTTAAGACGACTCCTACCTCTTCCTGTCCCTCTGGGGTGACTCTTTCTCATGCATCTCTCTGCAGTGTGTGACTTCCTGACACCACCCACCCCGGACCAGCCAATCACCAAACGCCTCTCCAACTCTTCAGCCTCCCTGCACTCACCAGAAAGAGGTGTGTGTGTTGCCAAGCAACAGTATATAATATGACACTCTCTTGTGTGTTTCTCTTTGTTGTCTGTCTCTCTCTGTCTGCCCTATTATGACTATGCAGTGTGTGGTGTGTCCCCTCGTTTAGCATCCCCCAGCCCCCAGCGACCGGCCTACAAAGCTTCCCCCTCCAGGAAGACAAGCAATGGACCCCCGGAGGACAAGACCCCCAAAACACCCACAGTCAGTACCATAGATGTGTGTACATGCATTTATATTACTACATTATTATTCTGAGCACACGCTCACTTCTTCTTTTGTGTTTTTAGACAGAGAGAGGCCCCGCCTCCTGTCTGACTGACTCTTCAATGAGACGCCTCGAATCTCCGACCACTCCCACCCGAAGCTCCTCCCCCAGAGCCCAGGGCAAAGGACTGGGCACGCCCAAAAGGTTTCTTGGTTTTCCTGTTTTTTTAATGTATTATAATACACTGCTCAAAAAAATTAAGGGAACACTAAAATAACACATCCTAGATCTGAATGAATGAAATAATCTTATGAAATACTTTTTTCTTTACATAGTTGAATGTGCTGACAACAAAATCACACAAAAATTATCAATGGAAATCAAATGTATCAACCCATGGAGGTCTGGATTTGGAGTCACCCTGAAAATTAAAGTGGAAAACCACACTACAGGCTGATCCAACTTTGATGTAATGTCCTTAAAACAAGTCAAAATGAGGCTCAGTAGTGTGTGTGGCCTCCACGTGCCTGTATGACCTTCCTACAACGCCTGGGCATGCTCCTGATGAGGTGGCGGATGGTCTCCTGAGGGATTTCCTCCCAGACCTGGACTAAAGCATCCGCCAACTCCTGGACAGTCTGTGGTGCAACGTGGCGTTGGTGGATGGAGCGAGACATGATGTCCCAGATGTGCTCAATTGGATTCAGGTCTGGGGAACGGGCGGGCCAGTCCATAGCATCAATGCCTTCCTCTTGCAGGAACTGCTGACACACTCCAGCCACATGAGGTCTAGCATTGTCTTGCATTAGGAGGAACCCAGGGCCAACCGCACCAGCATATGGTCTCACAAGGGGTCTGAGGATCTCATCTCGGTACCTAATGGCAGTCAAGCTACCTCTGGCGAGTACATGGAGGGATGTGCGGCCCCCCAAAGAAATGCCACCCCACACCATGATTGACCCACCGCCAAACCGGTCATGCTGGAGGATGTTGGAGGCAGCAGAACGTTCTCCACTGCGTCTCCAGACTCTGTCACGTCTGTCACATGTGCTCAGTGTGAACCTGCTTTCATCTGTGAAGAGCACAGGGCGCCAGTGGCGAATTTGCCAATCTTGGTGTTCTCTGGCAAATGCCAAACGTCCTGCACGGTGTTGGGCTGTAAGCACAACCCCCACCTGTGGACGTCGGGACCTCATACCACCCTCATGGAGTCTGTTTCTGACCGTTTGAGCAGACACATGCACATTTGTGGCCTGCTGGAGGTCATTTTGCAGGGCTCTGGCAGTGCTCCACCTGCTCCTCCTTGCACAAAGGCGGAGGTAGCGGACCTGCCGCTGGGTTGTTGCCCTCCTATGGCCTCCTCCACGTCTCCTGATGTACTGGCCTGTCTCCTGGTAGCGCCTCCATGCTCTGGACACTACGCTGACAGACACAGCAAACCTTCTTGCCACAGCTCGCATTGATGTGCCATCCTGGATGAGCTGCACTACCTGAGCCACTTGTGTGGGTTGTAGACTCCGTCTCATGCTACCACTAGAGTGAAAGCACCGCCAGCATTCAAAAGTGACCAAAACATCAGCCAGGAAGCATAGGAACTGAGAAGTGGTCTGTGGTCACCACCTG